>NW_026607339.1:235000-237500 GCF_029890125.1 Rhinichthys klamathensis goyatoka
TGTGTGTGTCGGTGACAGGTGTGCAGTGTGTGTGTGTGTGTGTCGGTGACAGGTGTGCAGTGTGTGTCGGTGACAGGTGTGCAGTGTGTGTGTGTGTGTCGGTGACAGGTGTGCAGTGTGTGTGTGTGTGTCGGTGACAGGTGTGCAGTGTGTGTGTGTGTGTCGGTGACAGGTGTGCAGTGTGTGTGTGTGTGTCGGTGACAGGTGTGCAGTGTGTGTGTGTGTGTCGGTGACAGGTGTGCAGTGTGTGTGTGTGTGTGTCGGTGACAGGTGTGCAGTGTGTGTCGGTGACAGGTGTGCAGTGTGTGTGTGTGTGTGTGTCGGTGACAGGTGTGCAGTGTGTGTGTGTGTGTCGGTGACAGGTGTGCAGTGTGTGTGTGTGTCGGTGACAGGTGTGCAGTGTGTGTGTGGTGTGTGTCGGTGACAGGTGTGCAGTGTGTGTCGGTGACAGGTGTGCAGTGTGTGTGTGGTGTGTGTCGGTGACAGGTGTGCAGTGTGTGTGTGTGTGTGTGTGTCGGTGACAGGTGTGCAGTGTGTGTGGTGTGTGTCGGTGACAGGTGTGCAGTGTGTGTGTGTGTGTGTGTGTGTCGGTGACAGGTGTGCAGTGTGTGTGTGGTGTGTGTCGGTGACAGGTGTGCAGTGTGTGTCGGTGACAGGTGTGCAGTGTGTGTGTGTGTGTGTGTGTCGGTGACAGGTGTGCAGTGTGTGTCGGTGACAGGTGTGCAGTGTGTGTGTGTGTGTCGGTGACAGGTGTGCAGTGTGTGTGTGTGTGTCGGTGACAGGTGTGCAGTGTGTGTGTGTGTGTGTGTCGGTGACAGGTGTGCAGTGTGTGTGTGTGTGTCGGTGACAGGTGTGCAGTGTGTGTGTGGTGTGTGTCGGTGACAGGTGTGCAGTGTGTGTGTGGTGTGTGTCGGTGACAGGTGTGCAGTGTGTGTCGGTGACAGGTGTGCAGTGTGTGTGTGGTGTGTGTCGGTGACAGGTGTGCAGTGTGTGTCGGTGACAGGTGTGCAGTGTGTGTGTGGTGTGTGTCGGTGACAGGTGTGCAGTGTGTGTGTGTGTGTGTCGGTGACAGGTGTGCAGTGTGTGTCGGTGTGTCGGTGACAGGTGTGCAGTGTGTGTCGGTGACAGGTGTGCAGTGTGTGTGTGGTGTGTGTCGGTGACAGGTGTGCAGTGTGTGTCGGTGACAGGTGTGCAGTGTGTGTCGGTGACAGGTGTGCAGTGTGTGTCGGTGTGTCGGTGACAGGTGTGCAGTGTGTGTCGGTGACAGGTGTGCAGTGTGTGTGTGTGTGTCGGTGACAGGTGTGCAGTGTGTGTGTGTGTGTCGGTGACAGGTGTGCAGTGTGTGTCGGTGACAGGTGTGCAGTGTGTGTCGGTGACAGGTGTGCAGTGTGTGTCGGTGACAGGTGTGCAGTGTGTGTGTGTGTGTCGGTGACAGGTGTGCAGTGTGTGTCGGTGACAGGTGTGCAGTGTGTGTCGGTGACAGGTGTGCAGTGTGTGTGTGGTGTGTGTCGGTGACAGGTGTGCAGTGTGTGTGTGTGTGTGTCGGTGACAGGTGTGCAGTGTGTGTGGTGTGTGTCGGTGACAGGTGTGCAGTGTGTGTGTGGTGTGTGTCGGTGACAGGTGTGCAGTGTGTGTCGGTGACAGGTGTGCAGTGTGTGTGTGGTGTGTGTCGGTGACAGGTGTGCAGTGTGTGTGTGGTGTGTGTCGGTGACAGGTGTGCAGTGTGTGTGTGGTGTGTGTCGGTGACAGGTGTGCAGTGTGTGTCGGTGACAGGTGTGCAGTGTGTGTCGGTGACAGGTGTGCAGTGTGTGTGTGTGTGTCGGTGACAGGTGTGCAGTGTGTGTCGGTGACAGGTGTGCAGTGTGTGTGTGTGTGTCGGTGACAGGTGTGCAGTGTGTGTGTGTGTGTCGGTGACAGGTGTGCAGTGTGTGTGTGTGTGTCGGTGACAGGTGTGCAGTGTGTGTGTGTGTGTCGGTGACAGGTGTGCAGTGTGTGTGTGTGTGTCGGTGACAGGTGTGCAGTGTGTGTCGGTGACAGGTGTGCAGTGTGTGTCGGTGACAGGTGTGCAGTGTGTGTGTGTGTGTCGGTGACAGGTGTGCAGTGTGTGTCGGTGACAGGTGTGCAGTGTGTGTGTGTGTGTGTCGGTGACAGGTGTGCAGTGTGTGTGTGTGTGTGTCGGTGACAGGTGTGCAGTGTGTGTGTGTGTGTCGGTGACAGGTGTGCAGTGTGTGTGTGTGTGTCGGTGACAGGTGTGCAGTGTGTGTGTGTGTGTCGGTGACAGGTGTGCAGTGTGTGTCGGTGACAGGTGTGCAGTGTGTGTGTGTGTGTCGGTGACAGGTGTGCAGTGTGTGTGTGTGTGTGTGTCGGTGACAGGTGTGCAGTGTGTGTGTGTGTGTCGGTGACAGGTGTGCAGTGTGTGTGTGTGTGTCGGTGACAGGTGTGCAGTGTGTGTGTGTGTGTCGGTGACAGGTGTGCAGTGTGTGTGTGTGTGTGTGTCGGT
>NW_026607339.1:242500-262471 GCF_029890125.1 Rhinichthys klamathensis goyatoka
ACACACTCGCTGTACACACACACTCGCTGTACACACACACACACACACACACTCGCTGTACACACACACACGCTGTACACACACACTCGCTGTACACACACACTCGCTGTACACACACACTCGCTGTACACACACACTCGCTGCACACTCGCTGTACACACACACTCGCTGTACACACACACTCGCTGTACACACACACTCGCTGTACACACACACTCGCTGTACACACACACACACTCGCTGTACACACACACTCGCTGTACACACACACTCGCTGTACACACACACTCGCTGTACACACACTCGCTGTACACACACACTCGCTGTACACACACACTCGCTGTACACACACACACACTCGCTGTACACACACACACTCGCTGTACACACACACTCGCTGTACACACACACTCGCTGTACACACACACTCGCTGTACACACACACTCGCTGTACACACACACTCGCTGTACACACACACTCGCTGTACACACACACACACACTCGCTGTACACACACCCGCTGTACACACACACTCGCTGTACACACACACTCGCTGTACACACACACTCGCTGTACACACACACTCGCTGTACACACACACACTCGCTGTACACACACACACTCGCTGTACACACACACACACTCGCTGTACACACACACTCGCTGTACACACACACACACTCGCTGTACACACACACTCGCTGTACACACACACACTCACTCGCTGTTCACACACACTCGCTGTACACACACACTCGCTGTACACACACACACTCGCTGTACACACACACACTCGCTGTACACACACACACTCGCTGTACACACACACTCGCTGTACACACACACTCGCTGTACACACACACACACTCGCTGTACACACACACACACACTCGCTGTACACACACACACACTCGCTGTACACACACACTCGCTGTACACACACACTCGCTGTACACACACACACGCTGTACACACACAGTCGCTGTACACACACACTCGCTGTACACACACACACACTCGCTGTACACACACACACACACACACACTCACTGTACACACACACACACACACACACTCGCTGTACACACACACACTCGCTGCACACACACACACACTCGCTGTACCACTCAATGTACACACACACACTCGCTGTACACACACACACACTCGCTGTACCACTCGCTGTACACACACACACTCGCTGTACACACACTCGCTGTACACACACACACACTCGCTCTACACACACACACTAGCTGTACACACACACTCGCTGTACACACACACACGCTCGCTCTACACACACACGCTAGCTGTACACACACACACTAGCTGTACACACACACTCGCTGTACACACACACACTCGCTGTACACACACACACACTCGCTGTACACATACACACTCGCTGTACACACACACACTCGCTGTACACACACACTCGCTGTACACACACACACACTCGCTGTACACACACACACACACACTCGCTGTACACACACACACACTCGCTGTACACACACACACACACTCGCTGTACACACACACACTCGCTGTACACACAGACTCGCTGTACACACACACTCGCTGTACACACACACTCGCTGTACACACACACACACTGTACACACACACACACACACACTCGCTGTACACACACACACTCGCTGTAAACACACACACTCGCTGTACACACAAATACTCGCTGTACACACACACTCGCTGTAAACACACACACTCGCTGTACACACAAATACTCGCTGTACACACACACACTCGCTGTACACACACACACACTCGCTGTACACATACACACTCGCTGTACACACACACTCGCTGTACACACACACACTCGCTGTACACACACACACTCGCTGTACACACACTCGCGCTGTACACACACACTCTCGCTGTACACACACACTCTCGCTGTGTACACACACACTCGCTGTACACACACTCGCTGTACACACGCACACTCTCGCTGTACACACACACACTTGCTGTACACACACACACTCGCTCTACACACACACACTCTCGCTGTACACACACACTCTCGCTGTACACACGCACACTCTCGCTGTACACACACACACACTCGCTCTACACACACACTCTCGCTGTACACACACACTCGCTGTACACACACACTCGCTGTACACACACACACTCGCTGTACACACACACACTCGCTGTACACACACACACTCGCTGTACACACACTCGCGCTGTACACACACACTCTCGCTGTACACACACACTCTCGCTGTGTACACACACTCGCTGTACACACACACACTCGCTGTACACACGCACACTCTCGCTGTACACACACACACTTGCTGTACACACACACACTCGCTCTACACACACACACTCTCGCTGTACACACACACTCTCGCTGTACACACACACACACTCGCTCTACACACACACTCTCGCTGTACACACACACACACTCGCTCTACACACACACACTCTCACTGTACACAGATCAGTGGATATTTGACTGGTTTTGTCCGTCCTTCTGTTAGATGTTGAATATCTGTCAGCTGTTAAATTTAACTACACAATTAGATGATACCAGTTTAGCTCAACCAGTGACCAAGCAATGCTTCATGTTGTTCAGTGTGTGTGTAAAAAGAGCATTAGCAACTACAGAAAACACACTTCAGCAGAACATCATCAGCTCAAAGTGGAGGAATCATTATTGCTCCCACATCTTGCCTAACAAGCTGAAGCCTGCTTGCTCATACTTTTGTCAACTAAGGTTCTTATGAGATATATTTTCCTCTTTTATTTACGGTCAATAATTTAAGATATTCGAGGTCTCCAAAATACTAGTGGAATACTTTACCACACACTTCTGTGCAAGAAGTGGAAACTCACAATGACTCATGATGATCCAATCTCCCTCCAAAAAATTTGGGAAGGGATGCAGCAAATTAAGACTGAGATGATTTTCCATCTGGACTCGAAACTGGATATTATCAATCAGAGCTTAAACAAAATTGAAGGCTCAGTTGCTATACTTGGTGAACATGTGACAGAACTTGAGCAGAGAGTGAGTTCCAATGAAGATGATGTGCGCGATCTGATACAACGAGTGAAAACACTAGAAAAGGAAAACTCCGACCTGATTGAACGTACTGAAGCTGCGGAGAATCGCAGTCGTGCCTCCAACCTTCGTTTTATATCTGTTCCTGAGAAATCAGAGGGCAGTGATATCTACAGCTTTATGAATCGCCTGATACCGCAGCTCCTAGGCGTGGAGAATCTCCCTGCTCCTCTGGTTATTCAACGGTGTCATCGCACTCCTCTCTTTGATAAGTTCAACTCCACCAGACCAAGGCCAATCCTGGTTAAATTTCTTCATTTCCAGGACAAGTTAAATATTCTGAAGCTCTCAAGGGATAAAAACGAGCTTGTGTTCAATGGATCACGGATTCATATCTACCCTGACTTCAGCGCTGCTCTTACTGCGAAGCGACGGCAGTTTGACCCGGTAAAGAAAAAGCTTCGGGGTTTGGACTTTAAATATTCACTGATCTTCCCGTGCACGCTGAAAGTAATCCATGATGGCAAGGTAAACCTTTTCCAATCTCCTGAAGAGGTTGAAGTATTCCTCACTGATCTCTCCACTGACTCTCCTTGATATCTGAAGCTAACAGTAGCATAACCTTATCAATTAATATGAACTTTTTCTTTTCCTAAATTTGGGTATTTTCCCACCTTCAGTATCGAGTTGCTCCGGGGTGATAGATCTATGGACTACTACTGGGTGTTTCTGTAGCTTTTTGTTTGTTTGTCGTTAACTGTTGTAAACTTGAGTAGTTTACTTGAGTAGCCGCTGTTGTCGTAATGTGTTAAATTTGAGGTTTGACTTTTAAATTGGAATGAAATATAATTTATATTCTTTAGTTCATTGTTATTATTATGATTTATGGATGTCAATTGATATAACATTAAAATGAATTAGTATGTAGCCCATGGACCTTGTGCTGTTCATTTTTGCCTCTACTTTTGAGCTAAGCAGGCTGAGCTGTATGTTGTTTTATTATGCAGCTTATTTTTGTTTTTGTCTTTATCATTTTTTACTGTCCTGTGTGTGTATTTTTTTGTTGGTATGTGTTTATGGTGTGTGTATTGAGTACTTTATGTGTGCTGCTATGTGTTAGGAATAATGTTTGTGTTTATCTGATGTGTGGCTGTTGCTCTTTCACTGCTTTCATCCAACTCTCTTGTTTTGACTTGTTGCTATTATATTTTCAGGAAATACAATAGAAGGAATTAAAGGTTTGAGAATATTTCATTTGAATATTAGGAGCCTTGTATCAAAAATTGATGAACTTAGAGCCTGGGTTACTCATTATAAACCTAATATTGTTACTATTTCAGAAACATGGTTACACAGTAAAATTACTGATGAAAGTGTGGGAATTGATAATTTTGTTTTGTATAGATGTGATAGGGCATCTAGAGGTGGTGGGGTGGCCTCTTATGTTGCTGCGAACCTAGTTTCTGAGTGTCTTATTCCGAATGAAGAACCAGTTAATTTTGAAAGTCTCTTTATTAATATTACTTTTCATGATAATAAACATTTAACAATTGGTAACATATATAGGCCTCCGTCTTCTGCAAGTGACTCTATAAAATGTATATTAGCAACTATTAATTCTCTTGGAAGGCTGAATGAAATGATTATTTTGGGAGATTTCAATAGGAATTGGCTTGATCGTTCCTCCTCCATTGATAGAAATTTAATTAGCAGTGTAAATCTCACTCAGTTAATTAATGAACCCACTAGAGTTGATTATAGATCGTCATCCCTGCTGGACTGGATTTTAGTCACCCACCCTGAACGAATAGCTAAATCGGGTGTGATGTCAGACTGCCTAAGCGACCATTCTGTTATATTTTGTGTGTGGAAAATTAAAATTCGAAGCTCCCCTCCTAGAATTATTCGAGCGAGACAATGTAAGAATATTAATGTTCATTCTTTTATTCAGGACCTAATTGCAATTAGGTGGGAAAGATTTCAGTTAATTCCTTATGCGGACGATGCATTGACTTTTTTTTATTCAGAAATTACTAATGTAATTGATAAACATGCTCCCATGAAAACTAGTAGAGTTAAAGGCAGGCATTTACCCTGGATTAGCTCGAATCTAATAAGTCTTTTTAAACAAAGGGATAAAGCCTGGGCCAAATATCGCTCTTCTAAAGATGCTACAGACTGGGAAAATGTTAGATACCTCAGGAACCTATGTAAGACAAAAACAAGGAACGTGTTAGAAAAATAGCTTTTCTCGAGACTTTAGTAATTCTAGACAGTTCTGGAATCATTTGAATCACATTCTAAATAAAACAAAAAAAATTCCTATAAATCAGATAAAAATAAATAATGAAATTATTTCAGACCCAGTACTTATTTCGAAGGCTTTTAATCAGCATTTCTCTTCCATTTTTGACTCCCATCACTTTAACTCTTATGAGATGGCTGGTACCTCGATTTAAATAATACTAATAATTATTTTTCTTTTAGCAAAATCTCTCCAATTGATGTTTTTCATGCCATTTGTGAGCTAAATGACAATAGTAAAGCGGGTCCGGATGGTCTAGAAGCAAAATTTGTGAAACTTGCTGCTCATGTATTAATATATCCTCTTGCGGATTTATTTAACTTATCTTTATCTACTTGTGCATTTCCCTCGTTATAGAAATGTGCCAGAGTTACTCCTCTTTTCAAAGATGGTGATAGGTCCGATATGAACAATTTTCGTCCAATTTCTATTATTTGTACTACTGCAAAAATGTTTGAGAAACTTATTTTTAATCAATTATCAAAGTATATAACTCAATTCAATATTTTATCTCCATCACAATCTGGATTTAGACCTAATTTTTCCACTACTACTGCTCTACTGAAGTTCACAAATGATGTGCTGTCATCCTTTGATAAATCTCAATTCACAGGTGCAATCTTTATTGATCTTACTAAGGCTTTTGATTTGGTAGATCACTATCTTCTTCTTGACAAACTCTATTCCATTGGTTTGAATCAAAATGCTCTTTTTTGGTTTAATTCCTATCTTCATGGCAGACGCCAGTGCGTTGTTTTTCAGGGTTGCCAGTCCGACTATCTACTTGTAGATAAGGGTGTTCCACAAGGTTCCACCTTAGGACCACTTCTTTTTACCATTTTTATTAATGACCTGCCTCAAATGTGCTCTAAGTCTTTTGTTCATCTGTATGCTGATGACACTGTTATTTATACCTCTAACTCAGATCTATCACAAGTTTCTTACAATTTGACTTCAACCTGGTACAAAAATGGCTTCATAGTAACAAACTTTTACTGAATAGGAAGAAGTCATGTTGCATGTTGTTTGGAACCAGACGTAGTCGTGTTTACTCCTCTGAGTTACAAATTAATTTAGATAACGGGACTCTACTTGAGAAGGTCGACTTATTCAAATATCTTGGACTTTGGATTGACCCTGAACTTTCATTTAAACCACATATTGACTTTATTTCTAAAAAATCATATGCCTGTCTAAATGCACTGTACCGTTCTATTAATTGTTTCACTCTTCCTGTCAGAAAAAGAATAATCTCTCAGACGATACTGCCTATTATTGATTATGCTGATATTGTTTATCAGAATACGTCCGACACTAATTTAATGCCTCTTAATGTTGTAGTTAACTCGCTCTGTAGATTTGTTTTGAGGTGTCCTTATAGAACTCATCACTGTTTACTGTATGAATCACTAAACTGGTTGCAACCTAAATCAAGAAGGCAATTTCACTGGGTTCAGTTTATCTTTAAATGTGTTTATTTTAACTGTCCCTCCTATCTAAAACAGTATCTAATTCCATGCAGATCTTCATATCCTGTCAGACACATGCAATACCCTTTTTCTTTGTACCCAGAATTTATAAAGAAGTGGGACGTAGAACGTTTCAATATAAAGCTCCAAGTGACTGGAATAATCTCCCTCTTTCCTTGAGATCTATAACGTCTTTTCGCTTTTTCAGATCATCCCTATCTCTATACCTCAAAACAACTTGTCTATGCTTTTAACTTCTAAGTTAAATGCAATCCTTGTTTCATTTGTTTATCTGGTCAAATTTTTTCTCATTTTGTAATTTTGTTATTACTTTTTCTTATTTCATTCAATTTAATTTAAATTTATTAATTTACTGGTGATATTATTATTACTATTATAAATAGTAAATAACCTGTATTATTTAACTTGGAATAAAATATAAGTTAATGTGAGGGATCGGTGTGAGTGGGTGAGAGCTTGTGTATGAATTAGTTGTGTATGAATGAGTTTTGTATGTGTATTTGTAAAGTATGTTATGTAATGTTTTCTTATTATTTGTTTTTTTATATTTGTGTTTATAGGACCCTCTTGAAAATGAGATGTTGCATCTCAAGAGGCTATCCTCGAATAAATAAATTGAAAATTGAAAATAACATCTTTATAATGTTACTGGTAGTCTTATTGGGTATAATATGTTACAGTTTACTTTATTTTGGTCTCCTCACTTACATAAATGAACTATAGTGTCCTGATCACACTAGTGAAAAAAATATAACAAATTATATCTGGTGTCTGAATCATTGTTGGTTTGACTGTACATGTTCTCTAAATGTGACTTCCAAAACATCTGTTACTGTTTCATTGATTCGCCAAAAGCAGCTTAAATCGCTCGCACTGGAATATAGACGTGTGTGTGACTGTCTCCTGGTCACACGGCACCAAACTGATGATCTTCCTCACTGTTTCCGTCTTATTTTACATCTAAACATTCTTAAATCAAGAAGCATTTACTGGAGAAGAGAAATTACATTAAATCTAAAGTCTTGTTTTCTGTGAAACTGAACAAAATAAAGAGTTTATGATTAAAACAAGAACAAATGTCTGATAATAGATTCAGATCACTGTGTAAAGATCAATTACAGTGTGGTCAACGCAGTGATACAGAAGAGAACTCAGTCATTGTGTGTGTGCCTGTGAGTGTGTTTGTGTGTGTGTGTCTGTGCGCCTGTGTGTGTGTGTGTGTGTGTGTGTGCACCTGTGTGTGTGTGTGTGTCTGTGTCTGTGCACCTGTGTGTGTGTGTCTGCCTGTGTGTGTGTGTGTGTGTGTGTGTGTGTGTGTCTGTGCACCTGTGTGTGTGCGCGTGCGTGTGTGACTCACTTCTTCAGCGCGTTCATCACTTTCATGGAGATGCCACACTGCACCCAGGACTTGATGGGCTTCGGGCAGCCTTTGCCTTTCACGACGATGCCCTCCAGCTCCAGGCGGTACTCGTTCACCTCTGGGGAGGAAACGCATCATCAGCTCGCTGAGCATCATGGGTAACAGCACATCACTGTAGAACTGGCTCTGATGGATCTCGAAAATTTGAGTCCTCATCATCATCATCCTTACTATTATTATTATTATGATGTAGTAACAGTTTCATAAAAGCAATCCCTACACTATCATCAGTGAAATCATCAATTCAGAAAGCGTTCTCCCAGTGTTTCCTCTAGGATTTTTTCCAGCCGTGGTGGCAGGCCCATTTCGCCATGATATTCCCATTGGCCACCCCCTCCCCCTCCCCAGGTGTTTAAACCTCCCCTAAGTATTATAACATGAAAGGTTCCAATAAGAGCGGCAAAGCGATTATGCGCATCGCGTGCGCAGAGTGATGCACTTGAAGCAACGCGAAGTCACAGCGCAGCGCTTCACATTGAAAAGCTCAAAGCACAAAGCGAAGAGATTATATCTATCTATGCTTAATGTATTATATCTATGCAACAGTTTATTGAGCCTTTTCTTTGAACAGTTTTAAATTTCAGTTACAGTGCGCATGAAGAACAGTTCATAGTGCTCTCTACTCTAGTGCTGTAAGTTAATCTAACAGACACCCAGGAGAAAGGAATATGATTTAGAAAGCGCTATAAAATCCAGCAAGATAAAGTCATTTTATGCAAACTATAGACCTTTATCTACAAATAAAGTATAGTAATGGGAACATTGATCTTGAAGAGAGTGTCGTCGTGTTACTGTCGTAATCGAACGTGACGCGCTGTGTGAATGCTGAATGGAGAATGACTGAGGAGAGAAGAGTTTCCATTAACTTTAACTTAACGACTTAAATATTCATTTTTACCTCACATTATGCTCTTGAATGACTTTAGAAGTCTTGGAATATAGTGCGAAAACTTTATGGTGCTTTACAATGTTTTTTATGCCTTTAGCTTAACAATAACAATAGTACTATGCACAATATCGGACCTCACTGAGAAGCTGCAGCGTGGCGGGATGATTTTAGGTGTGGCGGCCCGCCACGGCAGAATGAATGTAGAGGAAACACTGGTTCTCCGCAATAAAAGGGTCATGACATGGATTTTTGAATTATTATTTAATGTTCCCTGAGGTTCACTTATAAACTTAAAGTTTATTACACCAAAAAACGCGAGCCGAACGAATTAGTGCAGTGGGCGGAGCCTATGGTGTGATCTATAACTATTGGTCGATGTCTTACACTGCATATGTAAATGTATTTTCCCGTGTGATGTCACAGATCCCGCAATATCAAAACGAGCTGTATTTCGAGCTAGATTAAATAAATGCTTTGGAGGTTTAAGCTCTGAAACTCGTGGGATGTTTTAATGGTACAATTATATCCTGTGTGTCAGATTTGCCTCCTCATGTCATGACCCCTGTGACCCCCAGAAGGAGCCAGGAGCAGCGGTGCTGAAGAGTGATGTCAGGTCAGTGTGTGTGGAGCAGACCTTCGGGGCTCATCCGGGCCAGCTCCGGCACTTCCACGTAGAAGTTCTTGCGGAACGGTTCATATTCGATCTTCTGATGATCAACCGGCTCCAGAACTTTCCTCTGTTTCGTCTGAAAGCCTGTGAGGGCCGTCTGCAGGTCCACGACCTCTTCCTCTGACGAATACTAAAGAGAGAGAGAGAGAGAGAGAGAGAGAGAGAGAGAGAGAGAGAGAGAGAGAGAGAGAGAGAGAGAGAGAGAGAGATGAAAATGAGAACAGCATTCTTATTTATAGATATAATTATCTTATTTGCAAAAATTATATCTGGTGTCTGATTAATGTTTGGTTTGACTGTACATGTCATGAAATGGGCATAAGAGCATGTAGCGGTGTGTGTGTGTGTGAGAGATGAGGGATGTAGCGGTGTGTGTGTGTGAGAGATGAGGCATGTAGCGGTGTGTGTGTGTGTGAGAGATGAGGCATGTAGCGGTGTGTGTGTGTGTGTGTGAGAGAGATGAGGCATGTAGCGGTGTGTGTGTGTGTGAGAGATGAGGGATGTAGCGGTGTGTGTGTGTGTGAGAGATGAGGCATGTAGCGGTGTGTGTGTGTGTGAGAGATGAGGCATGTAGCGGTGTGTGTGTGTGTGTGTGTGAGAGATGAGGGATGTAGCGGTGTGTGTGTGTGAGAGATGAGGCATGTAGCGGTGTGTGTGTGTGTGTGTGAGAGAGATGAGGCATGTAGCGGTGTGTGTGTGTGTGAGAGATGAGGCATGTAGCGGTGTGTGTGTGTGTGAGAGATGAGGGATGTAGCGGTGTGTGTGTGTGTGTGAGATGAGGGATGTAGCGGTGTGTGTGTGTGTGAGAGATGAGGGATGTAGCGGTGTGTGTGTGTGTGTGAGAGATGAGGGATGTAGCGGTGTGTGTGTGTGTGAGAGATGAGGCATGTAGCGGTGTGTGTGTGTGAGAGATGAGGGATGTAGCGGTGTGTGTGTGTGTGTGTGTGTGTGTGTGTGAGAGATGAGGGATGTAGCGGTGTGTGTGTGTGTGTGTGAGAGATGAGGGATGTAGCGGTGTGTGTGTGAGAGATGAGGCATGTAGCGGTGTGTGTGTGTGTGAGAGATGAGGCATGTAGCGGTGTGTGTGTGAGAGATGAGGCATGTAGCGGTGTGTGTGTGTGTGTGTGTGAGAGATGAGGCATGTAGCGGTGTGTGTGTGAGAGATGAGGCATGTAGCGGTGTGTGTGTGTGTGTGTGTGAGATGAGGGATGTAGCGGGTGTGTGTGTGTGTGAGAGAGATGAGGGATGTAGCGGTGTGTGTGTGTGTGTGAGAGATGAGGCATGTAGCGGTGTGTGTGTGTGAGAGATGAGGCATGTAGCGGTGTGTGTGTGTGTGTGAGAGATGAGGCATGTAGCGGTGTGTGTGTGTGTGAGAGATGAGGCATGTAGCGGTGTGTGTGTGTGTGAGAGATGAGGCATGTAGCGGTGTGTGTGTGTGTGTGAGAGATGAGGGATGTAGCGGTGTGTGTGTGTGAGAGATGAGGGATGTAGCGGTGTGTGTGTGTGTGTGTGAGAGATGAGGCATGTAGCGGTGTGTGTGTGTGAGATGAGGGATGTAGCGGTGTGTGTGTGTGAGAGATGAGGCATGTAGCGGTGTGTGTGTGTGTGTGAGAGAGATGAGGGATGTAGCGGTGTGTGTGTGTGTGTGAGAGATGAGGGATGTAGCGGTGTGTGTGTGTGAGAGATGAGGCATGTAGCGGTGTGTGTGTGTGTGTGTGAGAGAGATGAGGCATGTAGCGGTGGTGTGTGTGTGAGAGATGAGGGATGTAGCGGTGTGTGTGTGTGTGAGAGATGAGGCATGTAGCGGTGTGTGTGTGTGTGAGAGATGAGGCATGTAGCGGTTGTGTGTGTGTGTGTGTGTGAGAGATGAGGGATGTAGCGGTGTGTGTGTGTGAGAGATGAGGCATGTAGCGGTGTGTGTGTGTGTGTGTGAGAGATGAGGCATGTAGCGGTGTGTGTGTGTGTGAGAGATGAGGCATGTAGCGGTGTGTGTGTGTGTGAGAGATGAGGGATGTAGCGGTGTGTGTGTGTGTGTGAGATGAGGGATGTAGCGGTGTGTGTGTGTGTGAGAGATGAGGGATGTAGCGGTGTGTGTGTGTGTGAGAGATGAGGGATGTAGCGGTGTGTGTGTGTGTGAGAGATGAGGCATGTAGCGGTGTGTGTGTGTGAGAGATGAGGGATGTAGCGGTGTGTGTGTGTGTGTGTGAGAGATGAGGGATGTAGCGGTGTGTGTGTGAGAGATGAGGCATGTAGCGGTGTGTGTGTGTGTGAGAGATGAGGCATGTAGCGGTGTGTGTGTGAGAGATGAGGCATGTAGCGGTGTGTGTGGTGTGTGTGTGAGAGATGAGGCATGTAGCGGTGTGTGTGTGAGAGATGAGGCATGTAGCGGTGTGTGTGTGTGTAGTGGTGGTGTGAGATGAGGGATGTAGCGGTGTGTGTGTGTGTGAGAGAGATGAGGGATGTAGCGGTGTGTGTGTGTGTGTGAGAGATGAGGCATGTAGCGGTGTGTGTGTGTGAGAGATGAGGCATGTAGCGGTGTGTGTGTGTGTGTAAGAGATGAGGCATGTAGCGGTGTGGTGTGTGTGAGAGATGAGGCATGTAGCGGTGTGTGTGTGTGTGTGAGAGATGAGGCATGTAGCGGTGTGTGTGTGTGTGTGAGAGATGAGGGATGTAGCGGTGTGTGTGTGTGAGAGATGAGGGATGTAGCGGTGTGTGTGTGTGTGTGTGTGAGAGATGAGGCATGTAGCGGTGTGTGTGTGTGAGATGAGGGATGTAGCGGTGTGTGTGTGTGTGAGAGAGATGAGGGATGTAGCGGTGTGTGTGTGTGTGTGAGAGATGAGGCATGTAGCGGTGTGTGTGTGTGTGAGAGAGATGAGGCATGTAGCGGTGTGTGTGTGAAAGATGAGGCATGTAGCGGTGTGTGTGTGTGTGTGTGAGAGATGAGGCATGTAGCGGTGTGTGTGTGTGTGTGTGAGAGATGAGGCATGTAGCGGTGTGTGTGTGTGTGAGAGAGATGAGGGATGTAGCGGTGTGTGTGTGTGTGTGTGTGTGTGTGAGAGATGAGGCATGTAGCGGTATGTGTGTGTGTGTGTGTGAGAGATGAGGCATGTAGCGGTGTGTGTGTGTGTGAGAGAGATGAGGCATGTAGCGGTGTGTGTGTGTGTGTGTGAGAGATGAGGCATGTAGCGGTGTGTGTGTGTGTGTGAGAGAGATGAGGCATGTAGCGGTGTGTGTGTGTGTGTGTGAGAGATGAGGCATGTAGCGGTGTGTGTGTGTGTGTGTGTGAAAGATGAGGCATGTAGCGGTTGTGTGTGTGTGTGTGTGAGAGATGAGGCATGTAGCGGTGTGTGTGTGTGTGAGAGAGATGAGGGATGTAGCGGTGTGTGTGTGTGTGTGAGAGATGAGGGATGTAGCGGTGTGTGTGTGTGAGAGATGAGGCATGTAGCGGTGTGTGTGTGTGTGTGAGAGATGAGGCATGTAGCGGTGTGTGTGTGTGTGTGAGAGATGAGGGATGTAGCGGTGTGTGTGTGTGTGAGAGATGAGGGATGTAGCGGTGTGTGTGTGTGTGTGTGAGAGATGAGGCATGTAGCGGTGTGTGTGTGTGTGAGAGATGAGGCATGTAGCGGTGTCTGTGTGTGTGTGTGAGAGATGAGGCATGTAGCGGTGTGTGTGTGTGTGAGAGATGAGGGATGTAGCGGTGTGTGTGTGTGTGTGTGAGATGAGGGATGTAAGCGGTGTGTGTGTGTGAGAGATGAGGCATGTAGCGGTGTGTGTGTGTGTGTGAGAGATGAGGCATGTAGCGGTGTGTGTGTGTGTGTGAGAGATGAGGCATGTAGCGGTGTGTGTGTGTGAGAGATGAGGCATGTAGCGGTGTGTGTGTGTGTGTGAGAGATGAGGGATGTAGCGGTGTGTGTGTGTGTGTGAGAGATGAGGATGTAGCGGTGTGTGTGTGTGAGAGATGAGGCATGTAGCGGTGTGTGTGTGTGTGAGAGATGAGGCATGTAGCGGTGTGTGTGTGTGTGTGAGAGATGAGGCATTGTGATGTAGCGTGTGTGTGTGTGAGAGATGAGGCATGTAGCGGTGTGTGTGTGTGTGTGTGAGAGATGAGGGATGTAGCGGTGTGTGTGTGTGTGAGAGAGATGAGGGATGTAGCGGTGTGTGTGTGTGTGAGAGATGAGGCATGTAGCGGTGTGTGTGTGTGTGAGAGATGAGGCATGTAGCGGTGTGTGTGTGTGTGAGAGATGAGGCATGTAGCGGTGTGTGTGTGTGTGAGAGATGAGGCATGTAGCGGTGTGTGTGTGTGTGTGAGAGATGAGGCATGTAGCGGTGTGTGTGTGTGTGTGAGAGATGAGGGATGTAGCGGTGTGTGTGTGTGTGAGAGATGAGGATGTAGCGGTGTGTGTGTGTGTGTGAGAGAGATGAGGCATGTAGCGGTGTGTGTGTGTGTGAGAGATGAGGCATGTAGCGGTGTGTGTGTGTGTGAGAGATGAGGCATGTAGCGGTGTGGTGTGTGTGAGAGATGAGGCATGTAGCGGTGTGTGTGTGTGTGTGAGAGATGAGGCATGTAGCGGTGTGTGTGTGTGTGAGAGATGAGGCATGTAGCGGTGTGTGTGTGTGAGAGATGAGGCATGTAGCGGGTGTGTGTGTGTGTGAGAGATGAGGGATGTAGCGGTGTGTGTGTGTGAGAGAGATGAGGCATGTAGCGGTGTGTGTGTGTGAGAGATGAGGGATGTAGCGGTGTGTGTGTGTGTGTGAGAGATGAGGATGTAGCGGTGTGTGTGTGTGTGAGATGAGGGATGTAGCGGTGTGTGTGTGTGAGAGATGAGGCATGTAGCGGTGTGTGTGTGTGTGAGAGATGAGGGATGTAGCGGTGTGTGTGTGTGAGAGATGAGGCATGTAGCGGTGTGTGTGTGTGTGAGATGAGGGATGTAGCGGTGTGTGTGTGTGAGAGAGATGAGGCATGTAGCGGTGTGTGTGTGTGGTGAGAGATGAGGCATGTAGCGGTGTGTGTGTGTGTGTGAGAGATGAGGCATGTAGCGGTGTGTGTGTGTGTGAGATGAGGGATGTAGCGGTGTGTGTGTGTGTGAGAGATGAGGCATGTAGCGTGTGTGTGTGTGTGAGAGATGAGGATGTAGCGGTTGTGTGTGTGTGAGAGATGAGGATGTAGCGGTGTGTGTGTGTGTGAGATGAGGGATGTAGCGGTGTGTGTGTGTGTGTGAGATGAGGGATGTAGCGGTGTGTGTTGTGTGTGAGAGATGAGGGCATGTAGCGGTGTGTGTGTGTGTGAGAGATGAGGCATGTAGCGGTGTGTGTGTGTGAGAGATGAGGGCATGTAGCGGTGTGTGTGTGTGTGTGAGAGATGAGGGATGTAGCGGTGTGTGTGTGTGTGAGAGATGAGGCATGTAGCGGTGTGTGTGTGTGAGAGATGAGGGATGTAGCGGTGTGTGTGTGTGAGAGATGAGGCATGTAGCGTGTGTGTGTGAGAGATGAGGCATGTAGCGGTGTGTGTGTGTGAGAGATGAGGCATGTAGCGGTGTGTGTGTGTGTGAGAGATGAGGATGTAGCGGTGTGTGTGTGTGTGTGAGAGATGAGGCATGTAGCGGTGTGGTGTGTGTGAGAGATGAGGATGTAGCGGTGTGTGTGTGTGTGTGAGAGATGAGGCATGTAGCGGTGTGTGTGTGTGTGTGAGAGATGAGGCATGTAGCGGGTGTGTGTGTGTGTGAGAGATGAGGGATGTAGCGGTGTGTGTGTGTGAGAGATGAGGCATGTAGCGGTGTGTGTGTGTGGAGAGATGAGGGATGTAGCGGTGTGTGTGTGTGTGAGAGATGAGGCATGTAGCGGTGTGTGTGTGTGTGAGAGATGAGGATGTAGCGGTGTGTGTGTGTGAGAGATGAGGATGTAGCGGTGTGTGTGTGTGTGAGAGATGAGGCATGTAGCTGTGTTTGTGTGTGTGAGAGATGAGGGATGTAGCGGTTGTGTGGTGTGTGAGAGATGAGGCATGTAGCGGTGTGTGTGTGTGTGAGAGATGAGGGATGTAGCGGTGTGTGTGTGTGAGATGAGGCATGTAGCGGTGTGTGTGTGTGAGAGATGAGGGATGTAGCGGTGTGTGTGTGTGAGAGAGATGAGGCATGTAGCGGTGTGTGTGTGTGTGAGAGATGAGGCATGTAGCGGTGTGTGTGTGTGTGAGATGAGGGATGTAGCGGTGTGTGTGTGTGTGTGAGAGATGAGGCATGTAGCGGTGTGTGTGTGTGTGAGAGATGAGGATGTAGCGGTGTGTGTGTGTGTGTGTGTGAGAGTGATGAGGATGTAGCGGTGTGTTGTGTGTGTGAGAGATGAGGATGTAGCGGTGTGTGTGTGTGTGAGAGATGAGGGCATGTAGCGGTGTGTGTGTGTGTGTGAGAGATGAGGGATGTAGCGGTGTGTGTGTGTGTGAGAGATGAGGGCATGTAGCGGTTGTGTGTTGTGTGTGAGAGATGAGGCATGTAGCGGTGTGTGTGTGTGTGTGAGAGATGAGGCATGTAGCGGTGTGTGTGTGTGTGAGAGATGAGGCATGTAGCGGTGTGTGTGAGATGATTACGGTTGTGTGTGAGAGATGAGGCATGTAGCGGTGTGTGTGTGTGAGAGATGAGGCATGTAGCGGTGGTGTGTGTTGTGTGTGTGAGAGATGAGGCATGTAGCGGTGTGTGTGTGTGAGAGATGAGGCATGTAGCGGTGTGTGTGTGTGTGTGAGAGATGAGGCATGTAGCGGTGTGTGTGTGTGTGAGAGATGAGGCATGTAGCGGTGTGTGTGTGTGTGTGTGAGAGATGAGGGATTGTAGCGGTGTGTGTGTGTGAGAGATGAGGCATGTAGCGGTGTGTGTGTGTGTGAGATGAGGCATGTAGCGGTGTGTGTGTGTGTGTGAGAGATGAGGCATGTAGCGGTGTGTGTGTGTGTGTGAGAGATGAGGCATGTAGCGGTGTTGTGTGTGTGTGTGAGAGATGAGGCATGTAGCGGTTGTGTGTGTGAGAGATGAGGCATGTAGCGGTGTGTGTGTGTGTGTGAGAGATGAGGGATGTAGCGGTGTGTGTGTGTGTGTGAGAGATGAGGCATGTAGCGGTGTGTGTGTGTGTGTGAGAGATGAGGGATGTAGCGGTGTGTGTGTGTGTGAGATGAGGCATGTAGCGGTGTGTGTGTGTGAGAGATGAGGCATGTAGCGGTGTGTGTGTGTGTGAGAGATGAGGCATGTAGCGGTGTGTGTGTGTGTTGTGAGAGATGAGGCATGTAGCGGTGTGTGTGTGTGTGAGATGAGGCATGTAGCGGTGTGTGTGTGTGAGAGATGAGGGCATGTAGCGGTGTGTGTGTGTGTGAGAGATGAGGCATGTAGCGGTGTGTGTGTGTGTGAGAGATGAGGGATGTAGCGGTGTGTGTGTGTGTGAGAGATGAGGCATGTAGCGGTGTGTGTGTGTGTGAGAGATGAGGCATGTAGCGGTGTGTGTGTGTGTGAGAGATGAGGCATGTAGCGGTGTGTGTGTGTGTGAGAGATGAGGCATGTAGCGGTGTGTGGTGTGTGAGAGAGATGAGGCATGTAGCGGTGTGTGTGTGTGTGAGAGATGAGGCGATGTAGCGGTGTGTGTGTGTGTGAGAGATGAGGCATGTAGCGGTGTGTGTGTGTGAGAGATGAGGCATGTAGCGGTGTGTGTGTGAGAGATGAGGCATGTAGCGGTGTGTGTGTGTGTGTGAGAGATGAGGCATGTAGCGGTGTGTGTGTGTGTGTGAGAGATGAGGCATGTAGCGGTGTGTGTGTGTGTGAGAGATGAGGCATGTAGCGGTGTGTGTGAGAGATGAGGCATGTAGCGGTGTGTGTGTGTGAGAGATGAGGCATGTAGCGGTGTGTGTGTGTGTGAGAGATGAGGCATGTAGCGGTGTGTGTGTGTGTGTGTGTGAGAGATGAGGCATGTAGCGGTGTGTGTGTGTGTGAGAGATGAGGCATGTAGCGGTGTGTGTGTGTGTGTGTGAGAGATGAGGCATGTAGCGGTGTGTGTGTGTGTGAGAGATGAGGGCATGTAGCGGTGTGTGTGTGTGAGAGATGAGGCATGTAGCGGTGTGTGTGTGGTGAGAGATGAGGCATGTAGCGGGTGTGTGTGTGTGTGAGAGATGAGGCATGTAGCGGTGTGTGTGTGTGTGAGAGATGAGGCATGTAGCGGTGTGTGTGTGTGTGTGGTGAGATGAGGCATGTAGCGTGTGTGTGTGTGTGGAGAGATGAGGGCATGTAGCGGTGTGTGTGTGTGAGAGATGAGGCATGTAGCGGTGTAAGTGTGTGTGTGTGTGAGAGATGAGGGCATGTAGCGGTGTGTGTGTGTGAGAGTGGGCATGTAGCGGTGTGTGGTGTGAGAGATGAGGCCATGTAGCGGTGTGTGTGTGTGTGTGAGAGATGAGGCATGTAGCGGTGTGTGTGTGTGTGAGAGAGATGAGGCATGTAGCGGTGTGTGTGTGTGAGAGATGAGGCATGTAGCGGTGTGTGTGTGTGGTGAGAGATGAGGGCATGTAGCGGTGTGTGTGTGTGTGAGAGATGAGGCATGTAGCGGTGTGTGTGTGTGAGAGATGAGGCATGTAGCGGTGTGTGTGTGTGTGAGAGATGAGGCATGTAGCGGTGTGTGTGTGTGAGAGATGAGCAGTGCGGTGTGTGTGTGAGATGAGGCATGTAGCGGTGTGGTGTGTGAGAGATGAGGCATGTAGCGGTGTGTGTGTTGTGTGAGAATGAGGCATGTAGCGGTGTGTGTGTGTGAGAGATGAGGGCATGAGCGGTGTGTGTGTGTGAGAGATGAGGCATGTAGCGGTGTGTGTGGTGTGAGAGATGAGGCATGTAGCGGTGTGTGTGTGTGTGAAGAGATGAGGCATGTAGCGGTGATGTGTGTGTGTGTGTGAGAGATGAGGCATGTAGCGGTGTGTGTGTGTGAGAGATGAGGCATGTAGCGGTGTGTGTGTGTGTGTGAGAGATGAGGGCATGTAGCGGTGTGTGTGTGTGTGAGAGATGAGGCATGTAGCGGTGTGGTGTGTGTGTGAGAGATGAGGCATGTAGCGGTGTGTGTGTTGTGAGAGATGAGGGATGTAGCGGATGTGTGTGTGTGTGTGTGAGAGATGAGGCATGTAGCGGTGTGTGTGTGTGTGAGAGATGAGGCATGTAGCGGTGTGGTGTGTGTGAGAGATGGTGTTGTCGTGTGAGAGATGAGGGCATGTAGCGGTGTGTGTGTGTGAGAGATGAGGCATGTAGCGGTGTGTGTGTGTGAGAGATGAGGCATGTAGCGGTGTGTGTGTGTGTGAGAGATGAGGCATGTAGCGGTGTGTGTGTGTGTGAGAGATGAGGCATGTAGCGGTGTGTGTGTGAGTGAGATTGATGAGGCATGTAGCGGTGGTGTGTGTGTGTCGTGAGAGATGAGGCATGTAGCGGTGTGTGTGTGTGTGAGAGATGAGGCATGTAGCGGTGTGTGTGTGTGTGAGAGATGAGGCATGTAGCGGTGTGTGTGGTGAGAGATGAGGCATGTAGCGGTGTGTGTGTGTGAGATGAGGCATGTAGCGTGTGTGTGTGTGAGAGATGAGGCATGTAGCGGTGTGGTGTGTGTGAGAGATGAGGGCATGTAGCGGTGTGGTGTGTGTGAGAGATGAGGCATGTAGCGGTTGTGTGTGTGAGAGATGAGGCATGTAGCGGTGTGTGTGTGTGTGAGAGATGAGGCATGTAGCGGTGTGTGTGTGTTGAGAGATGAGGCATGTAGCGGGTGTGTGTGTGTGTGTGAGAGAATGAGGCATGTAGCGGTGTGTGTGTGTGAGAGATGAGGCATGTAGCGGTGTGTGAGTGTGTGAGAGAATGAGGCATGTAGCGGTGTGTGTGTGTGAGAGAGAGGCATGTAGCGTGTGTGTGTGTGTGAGAGATGAGGCATGTAGCGGTGTGTGTGTGTGTGAGAGATGAGGCATGTAGCGGTGTGTGTGTGTGTAGAGAGAGATGAGGCATGTAGCGTGTGTGGTGTGTGTGTGAGAGAAGAGGCATGTAGCGGTAGATTGTGTGTGTGAGTGAGATGAGGCATTAGCCGGTGTGTGTGTGTGAGAGATGAGGCAATGTAGCGGTGTTGTGTGTGTGTTTGAGAGATGAGGGATGTTGCG
>NW_026607340.1:0-169591 GCF_029890125.1 Rhinichthys klamathensis goyatoka
GTAGATGATCTCAGAAAAGTCGAACAGAGCATTTTGGTCCATTAGGGACTGCAGAAGGTTTCTTAAACATGAATGATTTTGTGTTTGTTAGGTGGCGTTCTCATCACGTGAGACATTTGTCTAAGCAGTCTCTGGTGTTTGTTTTAAAGTATATTTTGTGTAAAATTGATTAGAACGCCACCGTGTCACCTACACAGACAGGACGCGAGCGGCGCGGCGCGACGCAACACAGTGCTTGAAGCGACTGTTGCAAAGAGCTGAGACTAGGTCACAAATAGGATGGGGAATCCGTGTGCTGTTGGGGGATTTCACGGGTCGCGTCGCTCCGCTCGCGTCTGGTCTAGACTGCGTCGTACATGTAGTAAGCATAAGTGTGAAATAGCCATTAAATGTCTTACAATAAGCCTACCTAATGCAATTGTCCTTCAATATTAAAGTCTTCTCTACTGATTGATGACTGACTCAGTAATAAAGACGGTCTTTGCCGCCATCTAACATTACAGGCGAAATATTTTAACTTATGCTGCTGTTCACGGCCAGGGACTATTTTTTTTCCAGCGGAAGGTAGGCTTTTGGTGATTTTACTTCATGAAAGTTGCACTAATAATAAAAAAAAAAAACTTTAATATGATCATTGAGTGGTAATCGCTTTAGAAAAGCAATAAGGTACTCAAGACTAGTGCTGTCTCGTGAATAAGTCACGTCTGACGGCCGTTTCACACCGCATGCGTGAGCAGCGCGTATTTTTTCGGCGTGCATGTTAATCAATGAGTGCATCCGCACCGGGAGCAGGAGCAGCGCGTGAGCAGCAGTGAAGCGGGGGTTTCGCAGGGGGTTTCGGCGTCGAATCTGTTTTTGCTGCACTTCTCCACGCTCAATTAAAGTGAATACACTTTTGATGGACAAAATTTCACACAAAAAGTGCCCAAAATGCACAGAATAAGCATGTCTAGTGAGTTTTAATAAGAACTTGAGTTGGCAAAAAAAAGAAAATGAAGACTAAAAAATAGTTAGGCCTATAGAAGATTAGGCTACCCGTTTAACTTGTTTTTAATTATTCAGTTTGGGTGAATATATATTAAATAAATATATATTATATTTAAAATAAATATAATGGTGTATTATATTTATTTTAAATATATATATATATATATATATATATATATATAAAATATATATATATATATATATATATATATTAATGGTGTATTATATATAAAACTAGTGTAAACTAGCCAGAAAATATTATATATAATTTAAACTTTCTTTTAGTTTATGTAACACAGACAGCTACAACCCAAATTAAACCCAAGTGTGCGGTTTTGTGTGTGTGTGTGTGTGTGTGTGTTTTGTAGTCTTGTAAACATATCGAAAGTATGACTGAAACGAATATTGGAGCTGTTTTCTGGGTTGTTTTGTTGTTTAACATATGTGAATGTTGTACACCTCCCCATAACAACGACGCAGTCTAGACCGGACGCGAGCGGAGCGACGCGACCCGTGAAATCCCCAACAGCACACGGATTCCCCATCCGACTGCAACAGTCGCTTCAAGCACTCGCGTCCTGTATATGTAGGTGACACGGTGACAAATTCTAATCAATTTTACACAAAATATACTTTAAAACAAACACCAGAGACTGCTTAGACAAATGTCTCACGTGATGAGAACGCTACCTAACAAACACAAAATCATTCATGTTTAAGAAACCTTCTGCAGTCCCTAATGGACCAAAATGCTCTGTTCGACTTTTCTGAGATCATCTACTCTTCCCTGTGGATGACCTGTGACCTACTTTCTGTAAGACCTGAATTTTTGAGTTAGAAAACTGAATTTGAAGTTCCGAATTTCTTCATCTTGAAAACTTGAATCTGTATTTTTTAAAACTGAATATTTGCAGTATTTGAATTCAGAACAAAAAAACTAGCTGTTTGAAAATACATGTCTATAAAATTCAGCCATAAAAACCTTTCGATTTGTTAAATTTCAAATGTTCAATATTCGTTTTAAAAAATCAAATTCAGAACTATTTAAACTACCACCTAAAATTCAATTTTGTTAGATTACACTTAGAAATAATTCAAATGTACACAATTCAAATTCAAATCATTTTGTCATATTATTAGCTCCATATACCAGAGCGCGGGCGCTCTGAAGCGTTTTTTTTTTTTTTTTTATAGTTCAAAGTTACTATCATATTTAATGTTATTAACTTGACAAACTATACATCATTAAAACGATATAAGACTCAAGTTTCAGTAATTGACCACTATTGTATTCTGAGAAACTTATAGTGACAGTTATGTCTTAATTTGTGTCAGGAGTTATGAAATAAAAAAATGAGTAGTTACCTTTAATATAAATTATGAGCGTCAGCCGGTCTCATTCAGAAAAAAACTCCCTTGTGATCGTCATGACAGAGCTTGACAAAACAACGTCCCTCAGGGCTTTTAGCTCAAACATGTGCAGATTTGGAGAAATATTGATAGATTCTAATAGGTTTACATCAGATTTCTATAGACAGGAATAATATTTGTTGAATTTATACCCAAATGCGTCGATGTAATCATTATGAGCGCTGTATACTCTGATGTACTGTGTTTTCAATTCATACTGTCAGTCTGAGGGCGCTGTGTGCACGTATGCAGTCCATATATGGATCACATGAAGAAGAGCCATAATCATGTGACATTCAGGAAGTCCTGACACAACAAAGCTATCAGAGATCGCTGTAAAGTGCAGATAAAGATGTTTTGAAGACAATAAACACGATTGCAATGATATTTGATTTACCTGTGTTCTTCGAGCCATGTCAGGTATTTTCATAATAATAGATTATATTTATAATGTAATGCTAATCGATATAGACTTTCAAATTGTGCAGAATACAATAAAATAATATATTTTCTATCAGATTTTTTTATCTGAAGCCAAAACAGATCACAGAAAGTTATTTAAAACACTCGACTTGCGCTATAAAGTAAGTTTGGAGCACAAACATAGTTTTAATCTCATAAATTGTCGTGTATTGATGGTGTGCTAAGCTAACACGCTAGCTAGCTCTGTGCACCTGCCTGCCACCTAACTTCGCTGTCATTTTTATGATTTTTTCTAAATAGGAATGCTTATGTTTCTTTTTTCAAAAAGGGCATTTGATACAGTTTCACTGTGAAGTGAGAACTTTGGTAAAAGAAATGAGGGATTGAAACAGTGTGAATAGCCAGTCGTTAGTGATTATAATGTTGACAAAAAAAAAGCATATTTAGAGCAATAACCAGGCCGGAGAGGTGTGAATGTGTGCAGGGGAGACTGAGACTTAATGGGGCTCGTTTAGCAACACAAAATAATAGAGACAATAGACTGAATAGATGCTAGAAGATGACAATAAACACCAGTTTGCATTTTAGAGTCTAATCAAAATAAAGTCATATGACATGATCTTGAAAAACATTGAACTAAATACAGAGTTTTAGACTTATCATCTTCAGATTTTAAATATAACATGGTCAGACATGTGGCTTTAGCTGCAGTGCATTTCTAGATTGCTACAATGCCAACTTCAATTTTATTTTCATGAAGATGTTCATAAAAATAAATGTATAATAACTTTACAAAACTTTGAAGCTATTTATAACTATTTTTTTCATTATGACAATAATTAATTCTACATTTACAATACACTTCCAGGTGTCAGCTTTCAAATGAGATCTTACTTGTGCTTTTAGTACAAAGGGTTCATGAACTGTATCTGTTTCAGTTTGGGAATGCCATATCTGGGGATTTTTCAAAAATGGGGCTGCAGCTTAACAGGTTAAAACCAAATGATTATATTACTTTAAATGAGTCAACCCCACAAGATTACAGTTATAAACATGAACCTTGTCTGAAAGGCAAAGGGGGAGGTGTTGCTGTAATTTATAGTAATATTTTCAAAACCACTAAGAAATCATCTCGGTTACGTATGGTAACCCTCGTTCCCTGAGTAGGCACTGGAATACACGTATGTACTAACCCGTAGGGTAGTGAAACATACGGCAGTCCTAGAGGTAGTCCCAGCCCGAGGGGTGGGAGCGTACTCAGCAAGGACGACAGAACGGGTCTGTCGAGGGGAAGACACGGAGCTAACCCGGAGGGTAGCTGGAACGTGGAAAAAATGGGTCACCGAAGGGACCACTGTAAGGCCACCCAGTCTAATAACAACTCACACGAGAGGTAGTAGACCTGGCGCCGGGCGATCTGCCTCGCCTGGCGCCGGAGGGGGGATGGAGGAACTCACGAGGTTAACCGTTTGTTGGGGAACCAACGGAGCAAAAAAGACGCACGTATCCGGCCCCTGGGGCGGGAATGGCGTAGCAAGCCGACATACCTAATTCCTCGCGCTACTGGCTGTAGTGAGTACACGGGAGGAAACCGGTACAACACGGAGGCTATAAAATCTAGCGAACGTGTTAGGTGTCGCCCAACCCGCAGCTCTACAGATGTCTGTCAGCGAGGCGCCTTGAGCCAAAGCCCAGGAAGCGGCAACCCCTCTAGTAGAGTGAGCGCGCAACCTGGGAGGACAAGGCTCACCCAGAGACTCATACGCTCTGGTGATAGCATCCACTAGCCAGTGGGCTAACCTCTGCTTGGAGACGGCTTCTGCTGGCCTCCGTAACAGACGAAGAGCTGATCTGAGGTTCTGAAGCTTTGCGTTCTGTCGATATTAACCCGCAGAGCGCGGACGGGACAGAGAAAAGCTAGGGCTGGGTCTGCCTCCTCCAGGGGCAGCGCTTGCAGGTTCACTACCTGGTCCGCAAAGGGAGTGGTAGGAACTTTGGGCACATATCCGAGCCGGGGTCTCAATACAACGTGAGAAAAGGCCGGCCCGAACTCCAGGCACGATTCGTCGACCGAAAATGCTTGCAGATCCCCGACCCTCTTGAAAGAAGCCAATGCTAACAGGAGCGCTGTCTTAATGGACAGGATATTCAGCTCTACTGTCGACAGAGGCTCAAAAGGAGGACTTTGAAGAGCTCTAAGTACCAAAGCTAGGTCCCAAGAGGGTACAGAGTGCAAAACACGAGGTGGATTTAACCTCCTAGCACCCTTATGGAATCTGATGATCAGGTCGTGCCTTCCCAAAGACTTACCTTCTTTAGCATCGTGATGTGCGGCTACCGCGGCGACATACACTTTGAGGGTGGAGGGAGACAGCCTTCGCTCCAACCCATCTTGCAGGAAGGAAAGCACGACTCTGACCGAGCAAGTTCGGGGGTCCTCCTGACGGGAGGAGCACCATTCGACGAACAGGTTCCACTTTAGCGCATAGAGGCGCCTCGTAGAGGGGGCTCTAGCGGAAGTGATGGTGTCTACCACTGCCTGTGGTAGACCACCTAGAACCTCCGCGTCCCGTCCAGGGACCAGACATGGAGTCTCCAGAGGTCTGGACGCGGGTGCCAAAGAGTGCCCCGTCTCTGAGAAAGCAGGTCCTTCCTCAGAGGAATGGGCCAAGGAGGTGCTGTCGCGAGGAGCATAAGTTCTGGGAACCAGGTCTGGTTGGGCCAATACGGCGCAACTAGCAAGACCTGCTCTTCGTCCTCCCTGACTTTGCACAGTGTCTGTGCGAGAAGGCTCACTGGGGGAAACGCATATTTGCGAAGGCCCCGGGGCCAGCTGTGCGCCAGTGCATCTGTACCGAGAGACCCTTCGGTCAGAGAATAAAACCACTGGCAATGGGTCGTGTCCGGAGAGGCAAACAGATCTATCTGAGCGGCTCCGAAGATTCCCCAAATCAGCTGGACCGCCTGGGGATGGAGTTGCCATTCTCCCGGAAGAGGCGGCTGCCGTGAGAGCTCGTCGGCTGCACGGTTGAGCATACCCGGGATGTGAATGGCCCGAAGCGACCTCAGATGCTTCTGACTCCATAGGAGGAGATGGCGGGCGAGTCGCGACAGGATCGGCCGTAACCCACCGGTTTTCTTGGGTAAGATGAAGTAAGGGCTGTAGAACCCAGACCTCATCTAGGCTGGAGGGACCGGCTCGATCGCGTCCTTCGCCAGCAGGGCGTCGATCTCTTTCCTCAAGACAGGGGCATCGACGCTCCGCACACGGGTGAAGTGGATGCCCCTGTACTTGGGAGGCCGGCGGGCAAACTGAATTGCAAAGCCGAGCCGGATGGTACGGACGAGCCAGCGGGACGGCCTCGGAAGCGCTAGCCAGGCTTCGAGAGACCGTACCAACGAGCCCACCCGGACCACCGGCGTACCCCCGGAGGGGCAGCGAGGTGGAAGACACAGGTGGACCGGACTCCGGAGGCATTGCTGCGGCCGAGAGAGAGGTCTGAGTGTGCAGGGCAACACCAACCTGTTTCCACCAGGGGGCAGACAGCAGGGAAGGCCCGGAGGCGTTCGGCTGCTGGCTGACCCGAGGCGAAGGAAGGAGGGGAAACGAGGAGCGAGGCCCAGGGGCGTCGAGTCCTCGTTCCCGCACCTCCTTGCCCAGCGAGAGACGAGAGTGACGAGGCCGTAGCGGCATCACTGACATCTGAGCGCTGGGGCGAGGGGAATGAGAGCGGCAAGGCAACGTGGCGGCGCACACTGTCATTCTCCTCTTGGACGGAGGAGACTGGGAGCGGCGAGGCAAATGAGCGTCGACCTGGGCTGCCAGTCCCGCCCGTGAGTGACCCAGAGGAAGTAGAAACTGCTCTTTTATTGAAATTTTGGGTACCGCTGACCGACTGGCCAGCGGCGGAACAGAAAGAAAAGGAAAACAAAGATTCTCCACCCGGCCCTCCTCCGGGGGAAGGAGATGTGCAGAGGCACCCTCCCGAAGAGCAGCTCCGACGTCCTCTGGGTCGCCCGTCTCAGGGTCGCTTACCTTTTCTCTTGCTGGGGGGCTTCGACGAACCCCGAGCGGGCTGGGCACCTCTCTTGCGGCCAGCACCCTGCTGCTTAGCTGGCAGCTGCTTGGGCTGGGCAGGGGCGGAGGTGGCGGCAGGAGGGCGCCCTCGGCGACGAGCAGCCGGAGGCGCAACCGACGGGGACGGGGCAGCCACAGCCTGTCTCCGGGGCATGATATGCTTGATCTCCTCCGACTGCTTCTGGGCGGCGGAGAACTGTTGGGCGTAGCTCTCCACCGCGTCGCCAAAGAGGCCACCCTGGGATATAGGGGAGTTCAGGAGCCCACTCTTGGCCGACTCTCTCATATCAGCCAGGGTGAGCCACAGGTGTCGCTCCTGGACCACAAGTGTGGACATCGCCAGGCCCAGGGAACGTGCGGTGACTTTCGTCGCCCGTAGGGCGAGGTCCGTCGCCGTACGCAGCTCTTGAAGCACCCCTGGGTCGGTACCACTCTCCTGCATGTCACAGAGCGCCTGGGCCTGGTGGACCTGAAGGAGCGCCATGGCATGCAGAGCAGAAGCAGCTTCTCCACACGCACTGTAAGCCTTTCCAGTCAGACTGGAAGAGAACCTACATGCACGGGAGGGGAGCGAGGGGTTACCCCGCCAGGTGGATGCGGTCTTGGGACACAGCTGCATCGCCACAGACCGTTCCACTGGGGGGATGCCCACGTATCCCTCCACTGCCCCGCCATCAAGAGTGGTGAGGGAGGAGGAGGGAGTTGACCTGTGTCGGGCCGCCAGAGGGGCCGTCCACGATCTCGTCACCTCCTCATGCACTTCCGGAAAGAAAGGAACCGGGGCGGAGCGCTGAGAACCAGCACGGGCCGCCCCGAGAAACCAATCGTCGAGCCGAGAAGGTTCGGGACGCGGTGGAGGGTTCCACACGAGCCCGACCTTCTCGGCCGCCCGGGCGAGCATAAGGGTCATCTCCGGGTCCGGCTCGGACAACACTACCACACCCGAAGGGGGCAGTGCAGCCGGGTCGTCATCCCCAGAAAATGACCGATCTCCCTCCGATGCAGCGATCAACATCTGATCCTCCGGCGGAGCCCCGAAGGAAACGACTGGGACCACACACGAGCTCCTCCCGGGGCTCCAATGGCAGCGATGCAGAGGAGTGGGAAGCCCGCGGGGATCTTTCACCCGGCGGGGCATTCCTCACTGTAACCCTCAGACTACCAATGGGATTAGCCGAAGTAGCCTTCTTCTGGAGTGAACCAGAAGAAGAACTAGATTGGGGGGAATCTCCAAAGGGACTTCACCTCGTTGGAGGGTCCTTAGTCTCAGTCTCAACACCGCGATGGTCATGCTCCCACAGTGAAAACATGACTCATTCATAAACGCTGCCTCAGCATGCGCGAGGCCCAAGCACGAGAGGCAGCGATCATGACCATCAACCAGAGGCAGAAGTTGACCGCACCCAGAAACACACGGATGAAACGTCATCCTGAAAAGGACGCGATCTTCACCCGTGTTGCTCTTTCACAGAAAAACACTCTCTTAATTGTGCTGAAGCACACAGGGATAACCGCGGCAACACAGCGGGGAAACTGCAAGCCCGCTGTGCGCACTCAACCGAATACCAGCTGTGACAACAGCTCTTTGAAAAAAAGGCAGATCGCGTGAAGCAGCAGCTGGTACCCGGGAGATCGCGAAGGTCGCTGAAGCGCCGTCACACCAACACAGAGAGGTCTCGGAGAAACAGCAGACTCGTTGAGCGTGAAGACAAACACAATCTTGAAGCTCATCACTCAGATGACACTACCGGTCGGCTCCGAAGGTAAAAGCATTTGTCTATGCGCTTGCTTCCGCTTTATACCCGCACTGACAGGCGGGGCACGGAATGCAAGTCTTGCATGCCAATGTTCATTGGCTCGTTTTAATTCACTCGAAGGCAATTGGTCTCCCTAGCGTGATCCCAATTCGTTGGAAACTCCTCCGACGAGACGTAGGAGTTCCCTAACGAAAGGGAACTAGTTTTAAATATACTTCTTTTGAAGTATTGGTGCTTAATGTAAAAATATATAGTGTAAACGATAAATCACATTTGAGAATTCTGCTGGCTACTGTGTACAGGCCACCAGGGCACCATAAAGATTTTTTCAAAGAATTTGCGGACTTTCTATCAGAATTAGTATTGGCTGCAGATAAAGCACTAATTGTTGGTGATTTTAATGAAGATAATGAAAAAGATGCATTGGGATTGGCATTTAAAGATATTGTAAACTCAATTGGAGTTAGACAACACGTGTCGGGACCTACTCATTGTCGTAATCATACTCTAGATCTAATATTATCACATGGAATAGATATTGATGGCGTTGAAATTCTGCAGCAGAGCGATGACATCTCAGATCATTATCTAGTCTCATGTAAATTACATTTAGCCAAGGCTGCAAAGCCGACTCCGTGTTATAAATACGTTAGACCTATAACTTCTGCCACTAAAGATTGCTTTATCAATAATCTTCCTAATCAGTTTCATCATCTCAGCATCCCAGATAGCTTAGAAGAACTCGATATTGCAACAGAAACTTTTAACTCTCTCTTTTCTAGCACTTTAGACGCAGTTGCTCCATTGCGCTTAAAGAAGATTAAAGAAAATAGTCCAACACCGTGGTACAACGAGCACACCCAGGCCCTTAAGAGAGCAGCCAGAAAAATGGAGCGCAACTGGAAGAAAACTAAACTAGAGGTATTTCGGATTTCATGGAAAGAGAGCTCAATTGCTTACAGAGAGGCTTTAAAAGCTGCAAGATCTGCTTATTTTTCAAACCTATTAGAAGAAAATAAACATAATCCTATGTATTTATTTGAAACAGTAGCTAAACTAACGAAAAAGAAAGCTTCAACCCCAGAAGTGTCCAAGCAACACAGCAGCGATGACTTTATGAACTTCTTCACTTATAAGATCGATAATATCAGGGACAAAATTATAACTATGCAACCGTCTACCACAGTATCGCATCAGACTTTGTAGTCTCCATGAGGAAAAATTTGATTCATTTGTTGCCATAGGAGAGGACGAATTTTCTAAACTCGTTAAATCATCTAAATCGACAACATGTATGTTAGACCCTATACCGACTAAGCTACTGAAAAAGATGCTTCCAGAGGTCATATATCCTCTTCTTACTATCATTAATTCGTCTTTGTCTCTAGGATACGTACCAAAAACCTTTAAGCTGGCTATGATAAAACCGCTTGTTAAAAAAACTTAACTTGATCATACAAAATTAGTCAATTACAGGCCGATCTCGAATCTGCCTTTTCTATCAAAGATATTAGAAAAAGCAGTATCCTCACAGCTGTGTTCCTTTCTAGAAAGAAATGATATCTGCGAGGATTTCCAGCCAGGATTCAGACCGTACCATAGTACCGAGACCGCTCTCATCAGAGTCACAAATGATTTGCTCTTATCATCCGATCGTGGTTGTATCTCTCTATTAGTGTTACTTGATCTTAGTGCTGCATTTGATACTATTGACCACAACATGGTTTAAATCATACTTATCTGACCGTTATCAGTTTGTAGCAATAAATGAAGATATGTCTTATCGATCACAAGTTCAGTATGGCGTACCACAAGGCTCAGTACTAGGACCGTTGCTGTTCACTCTGTACATGCTACCATTAGGAGATATCATTAGGGAACATGGAATTAGTTTTCACTGTTATGCCGATGATACTCAGCTGTATATTTCTTCACGCCCCGACGAAACTTACCAATTCACAAAATTAACGGAATGCATAGCCGATATAAAAAATTGGATGACTAGTAATTTCCTAGTACTAAATTCTGAAAAAACAGAGATTCTAATTATTGGACAAAAAACTTCCACACGTAATAACCTAGAATACTGTCTAACACTTGATGGTTGCTCTGTCAAGTCTTCGTCGTCGGTTAGGAACCTGGGTGTACTCTTTGATACCAATCTCTCATTTGAAAGTCACGTGTCTAGTATCTGTAAAACTGCATTTTTCCATCTTAAAAACATATCTAAATTACGCCATATGCTCTCATTAACAAATGCAGAACAATTAGTTAATGCGTTCATGACATCAAGGCTAGATTATTGTAATGCTCTACTGGGTGGTTGCCCTGCACGCTTAATAAACAAACTACAGCTAGTTCAAAACGCAGCAGCTCGAGTTCTTACCAGAACCAGGAAATATGACCACATTAGCCCGGTTCTGTCAACACTGCATTGGCTCCCTATTAAACATCGTATACATTTTTAAATATTGTTGATTACTTACAAAGCACTAAATGGTTTAGCTCCGCGGTACTTGAGTGAGGTTTTAAAGCATTATAGTCTTTCACGTCTATTGCGATCTCAAAATTCCGGCCAGTTGATAATACCTAGAATATCGAAATCGACTGCTGGCGGTAGATCCTTTTCCTATTTAGAACCAAAACTTTGGAATAGTCTTCCTACCATTGTTCGGGAAGCAGACACACTCTGTCAGTTTAAAGCTAGACTAAAAACACATCTCTTTGACCTAGCATACACATAATACATTATAGACTTTGATAATTCAATGTTAGGCTGCATAGATTAGATCAGCCGGAACTGGGAACACTTCCCTTAAATCCAGATGTACTCGTTACATCATAAGAAGAATGGCATCTACGCTAACTTTAGTGTCTTTGTTTATCCCGAGGTTTTCCTGCAGCCTGCCGGATCCAGGCCGTATCCAGATCTAACGAAAGAGATTCGCCTGGACCCGATGACAATGCAGTGCTGAAGTGTCAACTATCCTCTCCCTATGGAGGATCCCGTTCCCACTCTACAGATAAAGCGTTGTTGAAAATCCGGTTCGCGTACCCCGAAGTGATAAAATAAAATTCTGTATCAAATTTATAGGCAAGACAAGTAGTTTAGGCATGGTTTGTTGGGAAATTACAAACCTGCGCACATATATTCAAACAAATATAACTATAGAATCAATTTTTAATGCGCATGTGAACGCCATCAGGTCAAAGGTTCGCGTTTAAAGTCTGTTTAGAGAGAACGCCGTCGTCTTAGTGGGCCCTAATGTAATAACAAATGATAATTTTGCTGGAAGTGAATCAATCAAAACCAACTTTGGCTGGAAATAACATTATTCAAAAATCGCTGTAAAGCCAAAACAATCTGTTACCGTAAATTGTATGTTTATCTCTGTAAAGCTGCTTTGAAACAATCTCCATTGTTAAAAGCGCTATATAAATGAAGATGACTTGACTTGACTTTCTTTATTTGTTATTTGCTGTGAAGCTCAAGGACTTTGGTAATTGTAATATTGTTCAGGTTTAGCTTCTGGTAGTGAAGCAGAATTAAAGCACATTCTACCAGGCATTTGTAGCAGTTGCCTCAAGAAACAATTGAAAGAAAGAAACTCCGGAATCTTTTCATATCTTTTTGTTATGTCTTTATTTTGTTGTGCCAAATTGAGTAGCATCAATAAGAGTATTTATAAATGTCATTGGTAAAATCATTAACAACACCCATCACTAATGATAAGATAATAATAAAACATTTTAATCATTGGTTACATTATTCATTGATTATATTGTTTGATTAATTAATACATGTGTTCAGTTTTCTGTATGCATAACTTGGTAATGCTACATATTTAAAAAATGTTTAGGTCACAGCTACATCTTTCTCTGAAAAAAAGAGCACTCTGAAACCTGAATGAATACTTTTTTTTTGCTTTGAATGAACTGAATTAGGCTATATGCGTCCACAGCAACGTCAAATCGTGACTGGCTTGAATGTTTAAGTGTAGCTTACGTCGAAGATTGTTACTATGCAGAGACTGAACATTTCACTGTACCAATCTATTATATGGACCCTAAACCCATTCGCCGTAGGCTTCTGATATTTCCTAATTTAATAATATTATTTGTGAAAATAGTAGTCTAAGCCCATTTTAAAAATATTTGAGATGCGAAAGATACACTATAATTTGCGACATACATGAAATTATGCATGGAAACAGCTCCAGGCCAGATTTTCTAATCTGTGACATTACGCACACTATTTTATTAAATAGAAGGCCAATTAAATAGAAACAGATTGAATACAGAAAATTGCATTACTTCATGAACACTGTAAAAAGAAAAACTAATTCAGGGATTCATTTTTTTTGTCTAGTGTGCAATCAAAAAAAAAACCACCCTCAAAAATATATGGTTTACTGAGTTGAATAACACATCCACCAAAACGATCTTTTTGACATCATTCATCTTTCATCCAGCAGGGGTGTTCATCTAGCCCTCTTAAAGACCCATGGTGATCGCTGCAGAGTGATGGAAGTCCAAAGATCTGCGCCTTCTGCCTCTAAATCCAGGGTCGCATGACTGAAGATGACAGACATTTAACATTACTTGCATGATTTCTGCAGTGCATTTTTTTTTTCATTGGGTTTTCTTTTAGAGAGATACCATGTACAACAACTGCATCATAATATTTCTAATTTGCTTGGAAGTTACTGACAAAGCAATGCAAGAGGTGGATCAATTAAAAAATGCTATGAATATTTTACCTGTGCACATCTTCCATTCTGCACCAGGCAGAGGTGAACCTGACAGTGCAAAAAAATGCGATCGGAAGCTCCTGTGAAGGTGAACATCCTGAAGGAGAAACGGCTTGTTGTGTCATTGCCATTCTGTAGAACCTCCACTGTTCCATCCTCAGGGTTGGGGCATCTAGAAAAAGAGAAAATTAGTTGTGTAAGGCATTTCATGAAGCCTACAACGCTCCCAGTGCCCCGAAAACCACACGATTAATCCAAAATAGCAAGCAGAATGGTCTAAGCAGGATGTTTTGCTGAGTTTTCTGCCAGCTGTGCATGAGAATTAATTTTAGAGCAAGTGATGCATTGTTTCCTGAAAATGTGATTCATGTGTAAATACATTTGTCATCTCTGTGCAACAATAAAAAGTAAACACACACCAATTTATAGTACAGATGTTGCTTGTGTGGTGCCTGTTCACTCGGCAACACCTTGTGGCAGCTATTTCGGGCATCCAAGACCAAGTCAAATCTACTTGAATGAGGGAATTCTGAAATCTTAAAAACTGCTTGCCGAACTCACAATTGAATAACATATTTCAAATCAGCAATACAATCTGATGAACTGTCGCATTAAGGTTGTTTCTCATGCTCGAATTGCATTAAAAAGCGTATTTTTCAGGCTAGACGTGCCAATGTGCATGTGGAGTCCTAATGCAAGTCTTAGGTTTTTATGGGAACCGAGCTTCTAATAGCAGCTGCAGTGGCGCAATGACTTTATCAATCAGCGAGTGGCTCTTTTACTCAGAAGGCGGGACATATTCCACCATGTTGTGCATTGCAGTTTCTCCCATTCATTAGTAATAGGGGGGAACCGTCCTTTCTATTTTTATAGCCTTTGTTAATACTCACTTCTCAAATTATTTCAGTTTTCCCTTCTAGAGATGACAAATGTAGTCTGTTAACCATGGAAGCTTCAAGTCAGTTACTCACTCTCTAATAATCAGATTCCAGCGAATTTGATATTCGCTATCATTAACTGGTGTGGCCCAGCAGTTGTCCAGAACTGTTGCAATCTGACTTCTATCCACTCCTTCCACCTCAACCGCCACGTACATCTGCTGGTTAACCTGCACTTCCATGCCCCCCTCATATGGGCGGGTAAACTGTGCATCATGGTAAGGAATCATGTAGATCTGGTATGCGCCCTGGCCAGGAAGGTCAATGCTTAACACACTGTGGGTCAAAATGTAGAAGTTACATTAACTCTTTCTTCAGTACAAACACAATGGGAAAGTAGCAAGGTCATGACCAACACACTTAAAGATAAGTACAACTGCACATTAGGGTTAGGACCAGGGCTCCGAATCGGTTCGAGGAACGAAAACAAAAACAGGAAACACGATATTTTAACAGGAACATAAATAAAAAACGAAATCAAGATTAATCATTTTGAACGGAAACACTTATTTGAAATTACCATTAGCTGGTTAATAATGTTATTTTATCGTTGTTTAATATTTTAATTGGCAGTCAACCAAACATGAATTTAAATATTACGGCCTACGTGACGTTGACGCATCCAACGTGAGAGAAATGGCTGCGCTCAGCTGTCAAGGTAAGTCGCTTGGCATTAGCTTTTGGATCTCAGGAGTTTTTTCCGAGGATATGTCACCAACTGTTAAAGTATAATGGAAATGAATGGCAGGTGATATACAGTGTGGTGTGTGTTTTGAAACCAGCAAAAATGGCAGGTTAGTGTAGAATCGCTACTAAATATGCAGGAATTATTTAAAAATAATAATTATTAATCACCACATTGTCATAATTAGTATTGTGGCTTTATGTATGGTCAGACACTTGCGTGTGTCATTATTATAGCATTTTTACAAAATCAAACTCATATGGAGTTACGTGGTTTTTCACCAGCGAATGTCGGAGATTTGTGTTTTTTCAGTCATTAACAGCCGCATCTGAGGCAGTAAGACCAGCATTACGTTTTCATCAACTTACAGGTTACAAAGTTTATTGTAGCTATATGTGGACGTTCAGTTTTTCCTGTTTAATACAGTTGGCAAAAACCTTGTATTACAAATTTGAGGATCCGCTGGAATTATGAGGTTTCAGCCCGTTCTCATCCCAAGGCGTCATACATGTGACGCTTTGTACATTTCGTCGAAATCTTACGCACATGGCATCCTTTAGCGTCAATATGAGACGGAGACCCCAAGGCGTCATAACCGTACCCTACCCCAGACCTAAACCTACCCATAACAGTGCGTGTTATATTGACGCTAAAGGATGCCATGTGCGTAAGATTTCGACGAAATGTCATATGGCATCACCAATATGACGCCAAAGGATGAGAATGTGTTGGAGGTTTAGTCACAAGCTATACAGCTATTTAGTATAAAGTTCTATACAATCTCTGGTATAAAGTATGGGCAAAAAAGTTATAAATTTCCTGTTTCCTCTGTTCTTTATTATTATTTCTATGATTATCATTTATTTGTTTAACTTTTTTAAATGTGCATCCTTAACCTGTGTGTCCAATAGACGGGTAGAGAATTTGCATCCAGTTAGCCATAGAGTCACCCCTTAACCCCTACTAGTGGAGGCAGTAGCTTAGGTGTGCAATAAAATAGTTATTTGTATATGTATCTTCAAGTCTTGTAGGGGGCCATTTGAAAAACCCTACACAAAATCACTGACACTTTATTTTGAATCTAAATATTGTCTTGATTATGCAACAGATAAAAAATCAAATCAAATAGATAAGAGTGTTATCAAATAAAAAGGGCACCAATAGACTATCATGTCTCAACCATAGGAAATAGTAAATACCTGATTTAAAGTACTGATTCAAGTACACATATCTTGATGAAATATTACACAACTCCTGTATGAATCACATAAATTGCATATTTTGGCTTCAAAACAAAATATGTGTTCCTAATTTTACATCAAATCCCACAGGGAATACAAACACTGAACTCTCTATATAAACCTGCAATAATTAATACATGTAACTTTTTAAGGTCTACATTGAAAATTACACTGAATTTATGGAGGCTGCCATGGCATGACATGCGGGAAAAGCATGTTTGAGTAATCATTTGTTTTTTTGTTTGTAACACGAGAATGTTTTAAATGTATGGAACATTACCCAAATCACAGCAATTACAAAACTTTATATTCAGTTCCTACCTATGTTGAGCTTGAATGTCCATGGGCATAGAGAGAGTCTGGATTAGAGGGTACTCACAAGAAAATGCAATGTTCACCCATCTCTGTCTTGAAATAATACCTGCTGGCAAGTTAGAATGAATGGAGTTCTGGTAGATGAAGTGAGTGCCATTGCTCTGTGAGGACATTAACAAATAACAATCTTAAGTCAGTTTACTAATTGTCACAGATATTTCTAGATTAAAATACATCATCAATAGTATCGGATGGTGAGAAAAAGATAATCAACCAAGCATTACCGATAGAGTGGTACCACATATGTGGACTTCATTGTCAAAATGAAACAGAACCCTGCCATCTTCAACAGTCCCTGTGCAGTTGGGATCATTTAGGTGCAGGATCTCAAGAGGAAAATCAGATTCAAAGAGTTGGCAACGGGATAGAGACATGGTCCCAGTGCTGCTGGCACAGACTTCTGTGGCATCTAAGCAGAAAGGAGATGCAGTGTCACTCGTCTTATCTTGCATACCATCTGCAGTTGATTCAAATTATTTACAATGTAGTATATCTACTACAGCTGTAACACAGTTATAACACCTACCAAAGGTTTCAGGATTAGGTCTCTGTCCTTCCATGCAACCACAGCCATAGTCATCTCTAAAATTGCAAACCTCATTTCCAGTGCAGCCTAAAGTATCACACACTACATGAAAAGAGAGTGAAAATCAAAATATAATAGCCGATAAGGTTATCAAGTCATTATGCACAGATCCTAGGCCATAAAAAGCATGGTCACTTCGCCTTTTTTTTTACCTTTGTTGCCATTGGCTTTTGGCTTGCTTTAGTTGGGGACATTCAATTTAACATTTAATTTAATATTCAACAATTATTTTGACCTGCCTGCATTGACACCATTATATGAGAACAGAACTGAGCTGGACGATGACATCACGGTTTTCTCCAGAGCGGCTATATGTATAAATGAACTAAATTAATAACTTTTTTTAGACCAAAGATTTAACATCACTGAACTTAAACTAGACTGTGACGCTATTTTCTTCTGGAAACAAACGTTGTTGCATTATTTTCCTATTATCTCCGTAAAGCTCCTTTGAAACAATCTGTATTGTAAAAAGCGTTGTATAAAGAAATGTGACTGGACTTGACTTTTGTCTGTTTTTGCTGTAGTGGTTTGGGTGCAAGAAAAGCGCAATATAATTATTATTACATATGCATTATTGTGTGGTTTTTCTATTCTCTAGTGTGTTTTTTCCTGTGCTTGAAAGAGCTTTCTCCTTTTATATATTTCTGCGACTAGATCCTCTCTTCCCCTCTTTGTTAAACCACACCCCATGACTAAATGCAACTTTCCATGCACATATCGCAACCATACAGATAAAAAATTAAAGGAAATTACATTACATTACCATCGTAAACATGAAAAACCCATTGACCATTAACATTGACATTGCTGTTGGATGACAATTCGGATGCTGTCAGTAAGGAAATAGAAGATGAGTGTGCAGAGTCCACTGTGTCGTAGAGAGCCTGAATAAAAAATACATGCACTGTAAATTGGTATTTTGTAAACTAAATCTCTTTTAAAATGTAATAACACTTTGAGTCTTACGAGCCAATGTTGACTTGTCTCTGAAATGTTTCCATAGTTGAACAGGACGAAGGAGTGATCAAGATTGGACACCAAAACAACTTGAAAAGTAACCACCTTCAAAACACCAATAGACATAATTCAGAACATTTCAAAGTTAAATACACAGCAATGGATAATCAACATTGATGAAGTACTGACATGTAAAGCTTAGGTCTTACCCCTTCACCTGAGGAGTATGGCACACTGTTCCAGGTTGCCACGAAGGCTGATGTAGTATTAAAAGGAAGGGGAAGGTTAGGGAAATATTGGTTGACAGCTGCAGTGACTTGTGCCAGTACAGCACTGCTTGTGTCCTCTCTATAGGAGATAGTTCCTCCACGTCTACTGTCAAGGTGAGTCCAAAGAGGAGCAATGATGTCTCTTCCGGAATCCAGAGAGGGGTTGTAGGCAGACAGCGGCTCGGTAAACGTTAGATGGCCATTGTTGTTCACCTACAATTCAACAAAAATATTTTTTTTTGGTGTGTTTTAAAGGGCATATATTTGCCCAAACAAGACTGATCCACTTTCTTCAGAACTAAAGTATTCTCACATATATCTTTGAAGAAGAAAAAAATGCTTACAAAGATCTGATTGTGTGTGCGTCCAAAGAATTTGAAAGGCTGCTGCAAAACAATGGCTTCGGAGCTTCCAACATCAGATATGATGTTGGCCATTTCTCCACTTCCAAAAGGAAAGAAATGTGCTGGTACTGTGAAAAGGAAAAAAAAAAATTAATTATTTAGTTCTGGTAAAAAAATATGTTACAAAATGGTACAGGTTAAGTTTGAGTTTCCAGTTGCATGGCTTTTATTGCAAATAATAAGACAATTCATTGGCTTACAGTTCGGTGAGCCATCAACTTGGAAAGACCAGCGACCATTCACATTGATATTACTGCTGGATGAGAGTTCTGAGGCATTGGTTACTGGAATTGTGAAAGAATTGACCGAGTCTGCCGTGTTGTAACCAGCCTGTAGATGTACAGTAAATTAATCATTTTTAGGTTCTCAACCTGTTCCAGATATAACTGTTTTTTGCTTGTGATGTTGCAAAACCGACACGTTATGTAATATATGAAGTGAGGCAAGGGCAATTTCCTTGTAATTTTTCTAATTTCAAGGACCTCCACTCATTCAAAGGCAGTCTCCACTCACCCGCCAAATTCGTCTTGTTGCAGCCATGTCACCATAGTTGATCAGGATGAAAGAGCCATGAACACTGGAGACTAAAACCACTTGGAAAGAAAGCACCTTCAAAATACCAACAGACAGCATTAAAAACCGTTACCCTTCCCAGGACAACACTTATTTAATGATAAGCAACGATTGGATCTTACCCCTCCACCATTATAGTATGGCACATTGGCCCAGGTAGCAACAAAAGCTGATGAAGCACTAAACGTTATGTTAGGGAAGTATTGCTTAACAGCTGCAGTGACTTGTGCCAGTACAGCACTGCTTTTATCCTGCCTATAGGAGATAGTTCCTCCACGTCTATTGTCAAGGTCAGTCCAAAAAGGAGCAATGATGTCTATTCCAGGGTTCTGAATGGGAGTGTAGGAAGACCGCGGCGCTGCAAATGTTAAGTGGCCATTGTTGTTCACCTAAAATTGAGAGAGAGAGAAAAAAAAGTTGACCAATATTTGACCAAACTAAATATGGAAAATATTGCACACTGTTAAATCGAAATAATCTATAAGAAATATATCAATATCAAATACTGTATATGCTAAGAGTTTTTTTTTAAATCACCATTGATGCATAAATGAATCTGCAATCAATTAAATAGTCCAGTACTTACAAAGATTTGACTGTGTGTACGTCCAAAGTATCTGAAAGGTTGCTGCAAGGAAATTGCTGGAGAGCTTCCATCATCTGAAACAGGGTTTAATGTGTCTCCGAATCCAAAAGGCAGGAAATTAGCTGGCAATAAAGACAATACAAATAACATTACATTATTAAGACTCTTTAAATAAACATAAAAAGTACAAATTAAATGTGCAAGCCAAAAGTATCAATTAAAATTCTAAATCCAATCATATTTATTAAAATTCGTGTAGCTTCTGGTCATTTGATTTTGAAAGAAACAAAACGGGGGGGGGGGGGGGGGAATTAATCCAGTTCTAATTTAATAAGTGTGAGTACATGAGTGCACTTCAGACCAGTGTATCCAGAACCCAGAACCTCTTGCACGTCTAATAAATGTTCTACCACCAGACTGGGGTAGGACACACAAACGTCAAATGCAGATCTATGTATTTATTCACTGACGTAAAGAATATCGGGATTAACACATTGGCTCAAATCCGTGGGCCAGCGATAAAAAACACACACAAAAAAACACACAGACCCCTTACACAATTATTTAAAGAGATGATTTCAGAGTAGTCATATGCTAACTATGTTAAAACTAAAGAAACACTGTTTCACATTGTTTTGGACAAAATTTTAAATGTTCCTGAAAGTTCTGCCGTCCTAACACATTGATTCCCACACTCTTAACTATTCCAAAAGCAAAAAAAAAAAAAATTCAACAAATTACCAACTACTGTATATTCCCAGTTTTTGAAAATAAAAATATTAAATACAATTAAATGTTACAAATATTTTAAAATCCAGGTTTATTTATCATATTGTCACAAACTTCTCCGAGTATTGCAGATCCAAATGCAGTATTGAACAGGGTAATCCAAAAATGTAATCCAAAGTACAGGTAAGGTCAAACACAGGCAGGCAGTCCATACAAACAAACACAACAAAGCAGGGAACACAGGCAAAAGAGTAATCCACTGAACAGGCAAGAAATCCAAAACCAAGAGACATGAAACCAGGGTGAATGCTTGGAATTGCAGTGTAACACTAAACAAGACTTTCTTAGACAATGAAGGAGAAAACCAGGCTTATATGGGGTAAGCTAAACAAGATAATGAGACACAGGTGAATGTGATAATGGATGAAGAGTCCGGGCAGTGAGTTTTGGGAGATGTAGTTTGTGAGGGAATGACAATAGTCTGATGTGGAGTGCCCTCTGGTGGCTCTCAAGGGGACTCAAGCTGCTTACCGTTACACATATGGGGCCCTATTTTAACGATCTAAAACGCAAGTGTCAAGTGCAAAGCGCAAGTAACTTTGTGGGCGGATCTCGGCGCTGTTGCTATTTAACTGGCGGGATAATGACTCTTGCACTCGACGCAAATCTAAAAGGGGTTGGTCTGAAGTAGCTTCATTATTCATAGGTGTGGTTTGGGCGCAACGGGAAACAAACCAATAAGAGCGTCATATCACATTCCCTTTAAGAGCATGATGAACGAGGTGTGCTTGTTCCATGGCGCAATACTATTATAACGGCGCATTACAGGCGCGCTTCAGAATCGGTTCACAGCCGAGGAGATCCATGTTCTCGTCAGGGCCGTAAAAGAAAGAGAAGTGACATTGGGGACGGGACAAACCCACCCAAATTAGCTTCGGTTAAACATGCATATAATAATTTGGGTAAATGTGTAAGCTTTATGCCTATTTTTCCCATCGTCATGGACACAACAATGATTTCCCTCGTGTTTTATTATTTTTCCTTATAATAATGTATAATTTGCAAAAAAGTAAAATGCATCTGTGTAAATGAGAGAATCATCTACATTGTATGCGCATTGTTCACACTCTGTATTATGGCCAAGCATGCGCGCCTAAAATAGCATCTGAATGTACGCGCAACGCACGACTGACTTTAGTTTAGGTTTTTTCTGGTCAGTGGCGCAATTGTTTTCTGGAACTGCAAAATAGCACCAGGGATTGTTTGCGCCGGAACACGCCTCCTTTTTGCGCTGAACCACCCAGGGAGCGCAAGTTTACTCCCTAGTTTGCCGGCATGCGTCTGTGGAGGGAAAAGTCCGCTTTGCACGGGTGTAAAATACGAATGATACATGCGTCGGTGTACAAAGTCAATTGCGCTGGGTGCAAGATAGGGCCCATGTTCTCATACTATCATTTTGTTTAATATTTGTAATGTCTTTTGTAGTAACAATTTATTTTATAATACTTTTTTGATCTGTTATTAGTAATGGTTACTTTTTGCTAGTTTTTGTTGGGGAATTGTATTAAAACAAGTTAAGGTCTGCTTGACCCACTAACATCATAATTAGAGGTCTACTGATTGATCGGTTTTGCTGATTAATCGGAACTGATAACCTATTGCTGGAACAATTGGTTATTGGCAAAAATCCATACCCATAGTTTTTCCGCTGTCATTACACAGTACGAGAGCGGCCTCTAGATGCGAAATAAAAACAATCACTGATGCCTTGTACTGTTATTTTTTGACACGTAAGGCTGTACGCTGCACAGAACGGGACACTTCGGATGTGGGTTTAAAACAGACAATGAAATGGTATGTAAACAGTACAGTACCGAACGTGTTTTCATATTATTAAAAAGACAAAATTGGTTGACTAGATGCTGCATTAGTAGAGAAAGAACAGCAGTATATTTGTGTCGAGGCTGAGAGGATGCTACCATTAGTACCTCAAGCGGTAAAAACAATGTGCCAAATGTTTAATGTCATGATTGTTACCATGTATTTGCATTAGTTTAGATTCAGCTGGACGCTTTTAAATATTTGTTCCCTATCAGTCAGTCACGTTCGATGTTACATCTGAACCAAACTGATGAATTGGGATTTCGCCCACGAAGTGGGTATGAATGGAAGCAAACTTGCTCTCGCATATTCAAGCATTCAATTCGGAGCAGAACGTTTCTCACGATTCTGCTCTGCAATCATCGTTCGAGTGTGTACAACAAACCAGGAAGAAGCTCTTCAGAGAGTGTTGGTGTGACGGTGCGTCAGCGGTGGTCTTTTATTAAAAGGGCTTTCCTCTGCATTAATTTGCAGTTCCAAAAAAAAACCTTCCAGCATGCACAGCTGCGGATCTGCTTGCCACTCTGGGAGTGTAAGCTTCTCCGCCGGGCAAAATCCCTGTGGACCTCCCGCTCCTCAGCGTGTCTTGTGCCGTCGAGTTGCCTGCTGACAGTGTGGGTTGTCACGGCAACCCAGCACGTATTCCGCCGCGCTGGGTGAGGATCAGATGTCGATTGCTGCATCGGAGCGAGGGCTATTATGCTCTGGAGATGAAGATGATGTGTTTGCTCATGCTGAATCAGGTTCATTGTTGACAGCCATGCTTGCCCGGGCAGCTGCGCGCTTGGACTCGCTCTGAGCGTTCATGGCTGGATAATTGTTTTTTCTGGGGGTGCAGTGAAAATAATTGCCTTGCCCCGCCCCCGTTCCTTTCTTCCCAAAGGTGAATGACAAACTTTGGCAGTATAGAAGCATTATTGCCAGTACAGAAGGCCAAACGTACCAAAATCTGCTTCAAATTTTTTTCTCTCACACTACCTTTAGGGTGGGGTGGTCAGGGGGTTCGTGGGGATTCCCCAGATGGAGTGTGCAGTTGCTGGGCATGCCTGCAAAATGCTGCCACATGGTGGGGTAACCCGCAACTCCTGTCCAGCACCTGGGAGACAACCCCAGCTCTGGGTGCTAAGGTTTACAGTGTTGCTGGACAGGCTGCCTCTGCCCTGCATGCGATGGCTACCCTGCAAGTCTAGCAGGCCAAAGCACTCATAATGCATGGGGGTAGTTCTGAGCTGGGGTTAATGCAGGAACTGCTCATGATTAATGACTATGTTTAAAGTCAAGGCGCAGGCCCTCAGCCAGACGATGTCCACCTTGTTGGTCCAGAAGTGCCCCTTGGCTAATCACTGTAGGTGTGCGAGATGTTGACAAAATGTGCTTTCTCGATGCTCACATCTCACAAGGTGACCTTTTTCGGTGACGCTGTCGAGGAGTGTGCCCAGCAGTTCTCGGCAGTCCAGAAGCAGGCTGAGGCAATCAAGAGCCTGCTCTGACACGCTACCTTACCATCATGAGCTGTCCCTTAGTCTGCTCGTCACCAAGGGCATCCAGTCCCCTGCGGTGAAAATAAAAAGCAAGCACTGGCGCAGCCAGCTCAGCCGTGACGTTGAGCCCCCCCACAAGAAGACGACATCTCAGTCGCCGCTAAATTCTCTAAGCGGTCGGTTAAACACCACCCCTCAGACGGGTGACCCGAAGTTTGATGGAGCTGCTCTTCCCCTGGAGGGGGGTCGGATAATCTTTTGTTAAGTCAAATTTCTGTTACATTTACATTTATTCATTTAGCTGACGCTTTTATCCAAAGCGACTTACAATTGCTATATATGTCAGAAGGTCGCACGCCTCTGGAGCAACTAGGGGTTAAGTGTCTTGCTCAGGGACACATTGGTGTCTGACAGTGGATTCGAACCCAGGTCTCTCACACCAAAGGCATGTGTCTTATCCACTGCGCCATCACCACCCCTATTGCATACCGCTGTTATGTAGCGGTATGCAAATTCTCAGTGAAAGAGCAGCTTCCTCTATCTCTCGGTCCCAAGAGGGCGCAGATGGCAGGGTGCTACACTGTGCCTTGACACTCTACTATCGCCAGCAGGCAGTGGTGTGCGGTTCAAGGATGTGATACCTTCTCACGCACCCCCTGCCGACTCGTGGAGCCAGGTAAGTGTTGTATTACGCACTTGGTCCCCACTTTGGGATGCTGTGACTTTAGGGTCAGACCCCTATGCTCCACCATGCTGCCCCACTGCGGGTACGTCAGTAGTCCCTCTGACCCCGCTTGAATGGCATCTGGAAGCCTGGCTAGCACTTCCCAGCTCGTCTCACTTGCTCATTCAAACTGTCAGACTCGACTCGGCTATGCGATTCAGTTTGCCCGGCGTCCCCTCAGGTTTAGGAGTGTTCGGATCCCCTCAGTGGCGGACGAGGATGCTCCTGTCCTGCGTGCAGAAATCACAGTCCTACTAGTGAAGCATGCGACAGAGCCGATCCCTGCAGCCGACATGAAGACATAATTTTACAGCCCGTACTTCATTGTACCCAAGAAAGGCAGTGGGTTATGGCCAATCTTGGACCTGCGTGTATTGAATCGGGTTCTGCACAAGCTCCCGTTCAATGCTGTGACGCATTTCTGAATGCATTCATCCACAAGATTGGGTGTACTTTCATGTCTCGATTCTCCTTCAACACAGACTGTTCCTAAGCTTTGCATTCGAGGGACAGGCATGTAAGTGCAAGATCATCCTCTTCAGGCTGGTCCTGTCGCCTTGCATAGTCACGAAAGTCACGGAGGCGGCCTTTGCTCATCTGAGGGAGGACGGTGTTTGCATTCTCAACTATCTAAGTGGCTGGCTCATCCTGGTTGTGTGCAATTGGCATGCTGCCTCAGGCTCCTGGACAGGACCTCGAATACAGTGGCACATCAATTGCCTCGAGTTACTAGCAGTACATATGTGCCACTTCAGATCGTTACTACAGGGCAAGCATATACTGGCCCAGACGGACAACGTTGCTTATATCAACCATCAGGGTGGTCGACGCTCCGGTCGCATGTTGTAACTCGCTCGTCATCTCCTCCTCTGTAGTCAGAAACATCGGAGTTCACATTCTGGGCAAGCTCAATTGTGCAGCCGGTAAGCTCTCACGACAGCCCACGCTTCTGGGAGAATGGCGACTCCACCCCTAGATGTTCCAGCTGATTGGAGACGCTTCAAGGCCACACAGGTAGACCGGTTTGCTTCTCTGGACACGTCCCACTGCCGGCATGGATGCACTGGCACATAGCTGACCTCGGGGCATACACAAGTATACATTTCCCCCAGTGAGCCTGATCACACAGACACTGTGCAAGGTCAGGAAAGACGAGGAGCAGGAGTGGTAGACACTATCACTTCAGCTACAGCCCCTTTACGAGACGCGCTGATGCTTTGAAGTGGAGTCTGTTCATTCTGTTCTCACAGAGATGACCCCCGTAAATGCCCAATCAGAGTCGTGCTTTCTTTTTATGAATCTTAATGAACCTTGTCAACTGAGCCTGGGTTCTCTCAAGGTATTTTTTTGGTTCCTTGCCACTGTTGCCTCTGGCTTCCTTGGTTGGGGACTCTATATTATTCATCAATAATTATAATTAACAATATTATTGATCTGACTTTACTGATGTGCATTTTCAGTCAACGAAACGTGCCAGGATACGTGCCCAAGGTTTGCACCACCCCTTTCAGGGATCAGGTGGTGAACCTGCAAGCGCTGCCCCTGGAGGAGGCAGACCCAGCTCTTGCACTGCTGTGCCCGTTCGCGCCTTGTGTTTGTACGTAGACTGCACGCAGAGCTTCAGGACCTCAGACCAGCTCTTTGTTTGTTATGGAGGCCAGCAGAAGGAAAATGCTGTCTCCATGCAGAGGTTGGCATATCAGGCTCAAGACCAGCCCCTTTGGAGCATTGTCTTCTCCTCGGCGTTGGGGCCCGGTGCCTCGCTGACAGACATTTGTAGAGCTGCGGGCTGGGCAACACCCAACACATTTGCAATGTTTTTCAATCTCCTAGTAGAGCCTGTGTCCTTCCTTGTACTGGCTATGAGTAGCTAGTTGTTTGGGGGACCCGCTCGGTGTCTCGCTTGTAGTGCCACTCCCCTCCTAAAAAGGGATTCGTGCGCTTTTCTGCTCCACATGTGATATCCCCACCTGGCAAACCCTGCATGGAGTTCAAGCAGCCTCGGTAGTCAGACACTGAGGAGGTGTCAAAAGCTAGGACTAGCACTCCTGTGTATTCCCAGTAGGTCAGCCCCTGTGCTAGACTAGGTGTCCATGTGTTGTGATGGGTGATCCCACGTATGCTCTTCCACGTTACAGCTTCCCTGTTGGCGAGTCTGTGTCTTTCCCTTGGCAGACCCCGCCCTGCAGTTTCTGCTTGGTATTGACTTCACCCTAACTAGGCTGAATCTTACCTAGAGACTTTCCATACGTAGCACAGCCCTAATGGTCAGTCCATATGTGTAATTCCCACATGATACTTCCCGACGGGCAGGATGTGGTCTCCGTAGGGTCTCCTTCTGTTTAGAATAGGCACGCTTTCCCATTGTTATCCAATAGTCTCACTGAGTGGGTAAGAAGGAACAGCAGTTGTCGACTCTACCTGCATTAACCCTCTGGGGTCTAAGGTGTTTTTGGGGTCCTTGAGATGTTTTGACATGCCCTGAGATTTGTGCTTTTTTCAGTTGCTTATAAACATATTAATGGCAAAGTTGTCATTACACTCTATTTAGCACAAACAGAGCTACCATAATATGTGAGCAACATGTATGTACATATTTGTATTTTTGAGAGAATATTGTTTATGCATGGTTATTGAAAAAAACTAAAACTTAAAGTTTCTGAATTAAGGCCACAAAACACATACTACTCAGTGAGACTATTGTGATGAAGCCAATTGGCTTCATCACTGTCTCCTCTCCACCAGTAACCTGGTGTGTGGTGGGCGTTCTGGCGCAATATGGCTGCCGTCACATCATCCAGGTGGATGCTGCACACTGGTGGTGGTTGAGGAGATTCCCCCTTCTGTAAAGCGCTTTGAGTGCCGAGAAAAGCACTATATAAATGTAATGAATTATTATTATTATTATTACTAAATATGTGTCCACAAGACTTTTGACTAATGGATGTTCTCAGTTTTTGCTTCAAAATTATCTGAAAATCATCCTGCCTAATCATTCACATAAAACAATACACTGATTTAAATTTTGTAAGACACTTTTTGTTTGGAAAGGCTCTCCGTGGGCGTGGTCACATTAACAGATAACGAGCTATAATGAGCTGAAATGAGGATGACTGACATCTCTCTTTTTATATAGATTACATAAACAGAGGATATTTGTTTTAGTTTTGAATCAGATAATTTAAAAGTGCACACTTAAATGATTATAAAGATATATTGTTCATGCCTGGGTTAATAGTATACGCTGAGTTTTGTTTAAGTTTAGAGACTTGCTCCAGAAAAGAAGTTCACGGTGACGGAGAGGCAGAAAGCACACGCTGTTTATTTTCTTTATTTTACAAAAGCACAATATTTTATTTTGCTTGTAAGTGGACACATAAAAAAGTAGACATTTAACAGTTTATTTTTTTCATATCTATTAAGTCTGTATGACCAAAAATGACGGAGTATTTTAAGTCTATTTTGCAGCTATGTGAAAAAAATCGACCAAAGCGCGTCAGCGCGTTTGCCGACCCCAGAGGGTTAAAGCCCTGTCCTTTCTCCGCCCCAGCAGGTGCGGGGGGATTAGACAGCTTACGCAGGGTGCTGAAAGGGGCAGCAATTGTGCAATTTTGGTTGGGATCCCAATTCATCAGTTTAGTTCTGACGTAATGTTGAACGTGACTGACTGATAGGGACTGTCTAGGTTACTAATGTGTGAGTGCTAGCGCGCTTCCATTCATACCCGCTTTGCGGGGTGTGGTTCGCGATGCAAATCTTGCATCCCAATGTCCATTGGCTCGTTTAGTTTACAGTCTAAGGTAATTGGGCTCTCAGGCCAGTTCCCAATTCGTCAGTTCAGTTCTGACATAACGTCTCCATTCTCTTCTTCTACATTAGTAACCTAGACGTTATTCAGTTGCAAGTTGCATATTTAAAGCTAGTGACATGAGAAAGCAAACTGTGTCATCATACAGCCGACAGAAACATATTAAATGAGAAACGCATTCGATTTCAGTAATTTTTTCATAGTCACTGTAATACATATTTTGTTATTCTTATTAGATAATTATCAGGTGTTCTAAAATAGAAGCAAATAAAGTGGGAGAGTATACATACAATATACATATGTGTCTAATTTCAATGCTATGGCCTTTGTGTAGATATTTAAAGATGGCCGACTGTTTGGATTAATAAGAAATGATAACACTATAATGTGACCAGTCCATTTGTAACATTAACTAAGGTTAATAAAAGTATTTTTCATTGTTCATTTCAACATTTGCTAATACATTGTTTACATTTTAAAGTCGTATCTCTTAACATTAGTTAATGCAATATGAACAAAGATGAAAGACCAAGGTATCATTAATATATACATTTGTTTTGTAATAAACTATTTTATTTCTAGTAATCGGTAAAATCCATTATCGGTCGACCTCTAATCATAATATCTATTAATTATAATAATAGTATAATATATAGGAACCCACAACAATTAAAAAAACTTCAACATACAAACAAATATTAAAAATTAATGAATAGAATTATGCCAAACTTTTCTGTTACTTTCCTTAAATTGGTGCATTATGGGCGATAATTAGAGAATAATTATTAAATGCAGTAAGTTAGATTACAAATGACAAATGCACCACCCTAATGTGGGTAAATTTTAACAGAGCTTGGAATGTTGCATATTTTATCTGCATAAGTTAATTGAATCACAGCATATTACTAATGTCTATAATGGACCCAGCATCTGATGTTAGCAAAGTCCTGAACGTACAGTACAGCTGTGTTCGTAAATTTTTATATATATATCCCTTCCAGCATAAGCAAAATGTTATTTTTCCACACACACACACACACACACACACACAAAATATTCTTATTTAAATTTAACTCCTTATTTTGAGTATTAGGAAACTTGTGAATATCTCGTGTAGTTTCTGATATATAATTTGTATTATTTTGTCATTACCTTGAGCTTCAGTTATGTCACCTGGTGGAATGAGAACAAAACAGAGTCTTTTTTTCAGAGTTGTAATACATCAAATTAACATCCAAATCTATATATTTTGAAAACTCAAAGTATCTAATTAATTTCATAATTCATCAATGAGATTTTGAATATTTTCATATTTAATATTTGACTGCCTTACCAAAAAGAGACAGCAGTGCTACAACATATAACAGGACAGGTTCCCCCATTGTTTAGTTGGTCTGTCACACCGTATTCTGTAAAAGAACAAAAACATTTTGTTTGCATAACATGTACAACATTTTACGGTATATTTGATGCTACTGGGTAAAGCCGGGTTCACATTGTACAATTTTGGACACAATTTGGCCGTCTGAGAAAAATTTGGTAAACCCTAAATGATTTCTCTGATCAAAGTCCAAAATTTGAAGTCTTGCTAGTTTGACATGTTCGACTACAGACCATTGCGATACAATTTTTCCTCCGATGAAATTCTGGCAGTTTCAGAAGGTTTCAGTTTTAGAGTGTAGCTTCTCCTATGACAACCGTCAAATCAGATTAAAAAAAAAAAATACACTGTGATTGTACATGTCAAATGTAAAATAACATGAAAAACTTTTCAGAGACGAGACGATGCGTCGATAACGCTTTGGGAACGCCTCCTGCGTGAATGTGCCTGAAGCATCTATGTCAACTAGTCCAATGGAAAGAATGAGCGTCACGGGCGGGTGACGTCATGACCAGGAAGAGATAAAGCACATCCGGTGCAAATCGGCATTAGCTTCGAAAATTGCCGAAGAAAGTCGATCGCAGGGATGCAGGAAGTATGGCAGGGCGACGCATCGTCTCGTTCCCTATCTCAGGGAACTATGGTTACAGTCGTAACCTGAAACGTTCCCTTTCGAGGGAACTCGCGATGCGTCGATGACGCTTTGGGAACGAGAATACCCAAAACGCCAAACTTTTAAGTACCTGAGTGTCAGTCTGTTGTCAACTAAACACTAAGCACCTGAGAACCTGGGGCAGCATCCAGGTCCAAGCTGTAAAACCTGACGAACGTGAGCGGTGAGGACCAGCCTGCCGCATCACACACGTCTTGGAGAGAAACCCCAAATAATAAGGCTTTAGAGGCTGCCATACCCATCGTAGAGTGAGCTCTGACCGCCAAATGACACGGCTGGTCAGAGTACTCGTAAGCAAGTGACTCGACTATCCACTTACTGACCGTCTGCTTAGAAGCAGGAAGACCCTTCTTGGGTGATGTGATACAAAGCAAACAAATAGCTGGTCCAATTTTCTCCACGAAGAAGTCCGATGAACATAAGTGTCTAGGGCTCGCACTGGACACAAGAGGTTCAGCTTTTCCTGGTCCGAAGAGGTAAAAGGAGGAGGACAGAAAGCCTGCAGCACAATAGGCCTCGGAATCATGGTCGGCACCTTAGGGACGTTTCGGATATAAGAATGCCTTGACCATCCCCGGTGCAAACTCATGGCAAGTGGGGGAAACCGAAAGGGCCTGAAGGTCTCCGACTCTCTTGAGGGACGAAATAGCTAGCAGAAAGATAGTCTTAAAAGTAAGAAATTTCTCTGAAACCGAATCTAAGGGCTCGAACGGAGCCCTAGACAGGCCTTCTAAAACTATTGCAAGGTCCCAAGCTGGCACCTTAGTGCGAGTTGCAGGCCTCAGCCTCAAGGTGCCACGAAGGAAACGAGTAATCAGGGGGTCTCGACCCAACGATGTACCACCCACCAAGGCGTGGAAAGCCGCTATGGTATACCTTGAGCGTGGATGGACATAAACCTGACGTAAAGCGTTCTTGCAGAAACGTACTGTGTTCACTGAACAGTTAACTGGATCCCACTGATGCTGGTGACACCAAGAAGTGAAAACTCTCCATTTTAGTGCATAAAGTTTCCTCGTAGTGGGAGCTCTGGAGCTTAGCATGGTCTCAACAACCTCGGTTGTTCTCTCTATGAGTTGGGTCCCCTCAGGGACCAAACCCACAGTTTCCAAATCCCCTGCCGGGGGTGCGATATTGCGCCCCCGGCCTGAGACGGAAGGTCTCTCCTGATCGGGATCTCCAAGGGATCTCAGTCATTTAATTAATCACTTAATTATCTCATTAACTTCAACACTGCTTCAGTGTTACTTTAACACTATCTAGTGTGCACAGTGAGCAGTGTTCATTTAACACTGAGGATTTTGAGTGGGTTAAGATAAAAAGACACACAAAGTTTTTTTTCTTTTTTACAGTTTTTTTTTTTTTTTTAAAGAAAAGCCATGATCAAAATTAATGCTGGAGATTGTTTTTGTTTTCTAACCTCCATTTATATTCCGCATGTAAATGCAGCTAACAGTGACCGCACTTGTCACGGACTGATGATGTAAAACGCCAGATGAGTCTTCTTGCATGCGTACATTTTTAATATGTCTTGACTGCCGTACAATCTGACATTAATGACAACTGAGATGCCACAGTGTGACATGGCTAACAGCGGGAATCATGTTCAAACAGTCTGACAAGCAATAAGCGTAAAAGTCTATTATACATCACACAGTGTGCACCCAGCTTTGGCAAAACTGCTAATAAAAAAATATAACTAAAAAAATACATAAATACATACATACATAAATACATACATATATTCATACAACATCATACAATACAATACAATACAATACAATACAATACAATACAATACAATACAATAAAATAGTAAAATCTTACCCAAATTGCCCAAAGGAAAATGTGATATTTCTGAAAAAATATCTAATAAGGAACTTCTCTCCTGCGGTTTTTGGATCACTTGTCTTCAACGTTATTGTGTCTGTATTTATACCTAAGTGTTCTGGGTGGGGTTTTCACATTGCACACACACACACACACACACACACACACACACACACACACACAAAAATGACTGAATACTTTTTTTTAAATACTTTTTTGAATCTGAAAACTTACCACATAGAAACTAATTGTGAACATCCCTACTTCTCTCTGTTTTCCTCTTTTTTTATTCTACACTACTGAAAATTGTGTGTTGCTAACCTGAGGATAAATAGCTTATATGATGTGTTATAATAAAGGCCAGGTTCAATATTTGTTTGTATGGTTCAGAATCTATGGGACTGTGCCATGAAATGTCACGTTTTATATTAATACATATATGTAGTAAGCATAGTTTATTTGGGATAACTTATTACACAGTTATAAACTTATGTGTGAAAATACTGATCATACTCATCATGAAAATACTCCTAATATTAGTCTAGTCATGCACCTGAACATACAGCTGTGCTCAGAAATGTATATACACTTAATGATCTATACAGAATCTGTAATGATGATGAAAAAAATATATATATTATATATATATATTAATAAAGGGATTTCTAGACCCAACATTTTTTTTAATTATTATTCTGTAGCCTACAGCTCTGAACATGGTTTATCTCCAACCTGAAGATGAATGGCTTATGACATATAACAAAGTCTGTAGATTCAATGTTTTTATGTTTCAGAAGCCGAGGCTCCAGCATGAAATGCCACGTTTTGGACATATTTAATGAGCTGAAGCTTTGGAAATATTTAAAATTAAATTGCCTTAAACTGGTTTTAAAGAATGCATTAAGTCTTTACGCTAAAGTCACTGACCATAATTTTAGGTGTAAAAATGTGCATATAAAGGTTAGTGCCTTAAGCAAAATATGTTTTTCAATTTCACAAAACCAATTCACAGTGCATTCAATTGCCAACACTTTAAAGAAAGTTGTCAGGTTTCATTTCAAGCAAGTCATTTCAGGAACTTGACAACGTGGTCTGTGCTTGAACAGGCTATAATCAGAATTCTATGTCTGCATTTAATTTATTTTACCCTAAAAAAGTTAAACTTTCATCCACTATTAATATTATCTAATTGACAATACATTATTGTCTCTTTGACTGTTCTTTTATCAGATTCATATGAAGAGCCAAACAAGCCAAAATTCATTATTCTACTCTCACACACACTTACATTCTCCTTTCACATACACACACTGAACAAAATTATAAACGCAACACTTTTGTTTTTGCCTACATTTGTCATGAGCTGAACTCAAAGATTTAAGACTTTTTCTATGTACACAAAAGGCCTTTTTCTCACAAATATTGTTCACAAATCTGTCTAAATCGGTGTGTTTTTAAATAAACATTTAAATGTTGGCTGTCATAAAAACTTGCCAGATTTATTCAAACATGCATTAAATATTGAAGAACTTTAAACATTATGATGAATGTGTAATATGGTGAATATATTTAGCAAAATGCTCCTCTCTAGAGTTAATTTTTCTAGTTGACTAACGAGTTTATGGTCACTGGATATGGTTTTTCTGAGGTACATGTGACGTTACATGACACCAGCTGCGTTTACATGGTTCAATCGGAATGAAATCAATCCGATTGATCAATCCGAACACGGTGTTTACATGAACGATAAATAAAGTAATCGGGTTGATGTGCGCGTTTATATGTCACAAGATTCAAATCGGAATTGATTTTTTGACATGCGCACACTGCACGAATATGCCGCTGTTTGCGCATAACTATCCTCCTCTATTGGTTCTTTATTTTTTTTAAACAGCAGACTTAATATTTATCCATCTCTGGTCATGATTTGGAGACGATGAGCATGAACCGCTTTGCCGTGCTGCTTATGATCACGCAGTAAAACCCCGCGCCCAAAACCAGTCGTCCATGGATGATAATCTGAAACAAGCACTGGTGGGACGTTGTCCCGCTTCACTTCACAGACGCTGAGTGAAATGAGAATTTTTTAATAACGGAACACTCATTTATATTCACTTTATTCAACGGGAAGAACAGCTCGTTCCGTGCGTCATACGCCATTACGCTATTTCAACGTCATTGCATATGCGCAGTCCTTTTAGTTTCAATCTGATCAAGTGTTTACATGTTCTCTCGATCGGATTACAAAAGGAGTAAACCACCCCTTTCAAACCGATCGAAATTTCAATCGGATCGAGCTCAATCGGATCGATTGAGGTGTTTACATGAAGGTTTTTTAGTCCGATTGAGCCGTCAATTCGATTATAAGTGTCCATGTAAACACAGCTATTGTTTACAAGTTGTTTTACTGACGTCTTTCCACGGTTGAAACACTGATTGAGCGATTCTATGTGAAAGATACGGATGTCGATAAGTTGTACTCTATCTTTTAACACACTTTCAGATGCTCGTTCATGTTTATTTCGCACTGTAACTGGTATTATTAAGGCGGAAGAGGAGATCATGTGCTCTCCGCGCTGCTGCTTCTCTTGAGTTGGGCTGAGCCAGAGCGATCTCACGCCACAGCGCCAAATCGGTATGTTTTTGAATTTCGTAAGAAAATGGACGTACTTTGTTTCATATCACTAGTAACAAAGCACAAAGATTATTGCGATTTATTGGATGGGATGCTCGCTACAATGTTCCATTCATTCGTCAACTGAAAACAGGATGACTAATCGATTCTTGGGATTTAAGAATCGATATCGGTTCGTAAAATTGAGAATCGATTAAAATCGAGAAATCAATATTTTTTACCCAGCCCTACTAATAGCCTGCCGGCGGTAATTGGATGATCAGCGGGCGGTCCTTTTAAAAACTCCTCTTCCGTTTGACAGAGGGAACTGTTGCGGCTTCTGGTCGGTTGCAATGGCTCAGACTTCCTGCCAGCCGCCAGATCAAAATATTCTTTCGGTTGTGTGTCTTATTTAGAACGTGATAATGTAGGAGAGACCTGCTCTTTTGTTTGGAACTTATTTATCCTGTTTTTTTATGAGCGTAGTTAGGTGAGCTTTATTGTAGTGCATTTTCTTTTCTTTGTGTTAGGTTAATTACGTTGTCGTTTAATTTCGTTAGATTGCGTTTTGTTTGTTTTTTCTCTCTGACGAGAATACCACTCTATTTATTTATGTCTCTATTAATTTTTCTTTTTTGTTAATGATACTATACTTAATATACTATACTAGGCCTATATACTATATACTGTATACTATAATATAATATACGGAACTATACTTTATTGGGTAACACTTTATTTTAAGGTGCTTGTAATAAGCAGTAATTAACAGTTAATAAGACACTTATAAGACCTTATAAGATGCATATAAGATGCATATAAAAAGATGCATATAAGCATTAACTAATGATAATAAATAAATTAAATTAAATAATAAATTTCTCAAGTATCAATATATTGCACTTTTAGAACAGCCGAACAAACATAAATGGTCACACAAACTCCCAGTCCCTTAAAAATTGACCTTCCCAAGAGGGAGTAGTTTCCCTGATCTCTTCAGGGCCTGGACCTTTAATTACCCCTTATATGAAGTAGTTCATGCTTATATGCATCTTATATGCATCTTATAAGGTCTTATAAGTGTCTTATAAGGTCTTATAAGTGTCTTATTAACTGTTAATTACTGCTTATTACAAGCACCTTAAAATAAAGTGTTACCCTTTATTGTTATATTGTTTTCGTTTGGGCCATGGGTCCATCTAACGAATAACTGATTTATTGTCATTTACTTTTGTGATTCACAATAAATTTATATTATATTGTATTCGCCGCCTTTGGTATTTGTCCTTCGGTTCTTTTGATCTGACGGCCTGCTTGAAGCCTGTCGTATATTTTTTCTTTAATTTATTGCATCTTACCCCTAGTAGTAGTAATATCCATAATTAGCGTAATTACTGTTTTGAAGTTGGAATGTAATGCATTTTTTTCTGAAATGATGACGTATGTGGCCCTCTGGAGAGTGTGGCCTTCAAAATGAGACACAGCTATTGTGGAGTCCCTGCAGGGACAGATTAATGCACATGCTTTCGTAGGCCGTGACCTAGGGGTCCACAGCGATCAGCGGGCTCTGTTCAGTCATTTTTACTTACACCTTATCAAATCTCAGGCCTATGGAGCAGGAAGGGAATTATATTTCTGGACAGTGTTGCATTTCCTTGCAATAACTGTTCTGTGGTAGCAGGTTTTTTTCTAGGGTTCCCCTCACACAACAGGATTTCTGATCGTAAATATTCAACATGTGGAGGCAGGCAAGATGGCTGACTGAATAGTCGATTTTTATCCGCTTCATTAATGAGTCCTGAGTTTACTCATAAGTGATGCTTTTATACTCCAATCATTGATTGTAATTATCAGTGATATTTTATATGTTTTTATAAAAAAACATTGGAAAATGTATTTTTGTGGAAATTGCTTCTTTAAATGTCAGATGGAAGAACACTGCTATGCGATCGACACTGTCATTCTCTGTTAATCTCAAAAGAGAAAAGGGTATTGCCTCAGATTCACCCACCCCGAAAAAAACTGTCCACTGTTGGCTGCAGCCCCTGAGCCCACTCCAGCCCATCCTCCCGCTCCAGAGCCCGCAGAGACCTTATTGAAACACGTGACCTGGTGGCGCTGCTCTGTAGGCAACCTGGGGCCCGTTTCAGAAAGGAGGTTAAGTGAAAACTCTGAGTATGTTAACCCTGAAATGAGGCAAACTCTGGGTTTTCCGTTTCAGAATGGGAGGTATGTCAAACCTGAGAAAGCTGAGTAAGTAAAGCCTGTTTCTAAAAGAGAGGTGACTTATTGTCACGGTGTGGGTCTTGTCTGTCACGTGATTCCCTGTTTGTCATGTGATCCTGCCATGTGTCTTGTCATTTTGTTATTTGTTTGCTTATTGTCCACAGGTGTTCCTTGTCTTGTTGATTAGCAGGGGCGTCGCTAGGCCCTTTTTAGGGGGGCTTCAGCAACCCTAAACTTCTGCCTAGCCCCCCTAAAAATGTGCGATGTAGGCTACACAAATTCGTGTTCGCTTCAGTCTTGTTATAATCAGATTCAGCGCGTTTTTCATCTTCAATCCACAGCGGCGCCGTGCAGAGAGCACGTCAGAAACAGAGGACAGGGTGTGTGTGTGTGTGTCTTTGTGTTCGTGTGTGTTCATCTGAGCCTCATTGGTCTGTCACTGCTCGTCAATGTCAGAATATTTGAGATGACCAATCAAATCAAAGTAGGCAGGCTTTATGTTCACAGACGTTGCTGAGCGTGAATTTTAACAGTGCGACTCGACGCGTACGGTCAAGTGCGAGATAAGATGTAAGTAGCTAAACTTAACATTTCATATTTTACTTTTTTTAGGTCATAAATGTTAAACGAATGACAAAAAATAATCAGGCAAACTAATATAGTTTTGTCTAATTTCGCCATTTTGAACTGAAAATAGGCCTAACATGTAATGTAATAATTAGTTTACAAGAAACATTAACAAAGCCGTTTTCATCATGTTAGGCACAAGATTAATAATGAATGTGTACATATTGAGAATATAATACAAATTGTAGCCTTTAGTAAATTAAAAAAGCTCAGCTTTAGGAGGGGAAGAGAAAGAGACTGAGAAAAAAAAGAAAGAGTGATGGAGATGAGAAGAGAGCAGGTATTGACAAATAATCTGCCCACTGACATGGTTTTAAAGTAATTTCTTATCCTTTTTTTTTGGTCTTCAAACATCTTGAAATGCACATATCAGAGAAATAAAAAATTTGAACCCTCTACCAACCTCAAATTTAGGACCTCTGTGATTATAAAGCCCTGTCTACGGCCCTATATTAGGCATAAGATCAATAATAAATGTGTAGCCTACATATTGTGAATGCATTTAATAAACTTAATTACCTTTAGTAGCTTTCAGTAAATAAACGCGTCTGAGAAAATGATTCATAGGCAAAATCAACCTATCAGTTGACCCTATGTTTACTTTCTTCACTGACAGACAAAAATGAAAAGCCTATATCAGTCAAAGCTCAGCTGGGCAAGATAAAAACAAAGAGAAAAAGAGTGTGATGCTGATGAGGAGATAAAAATAATCAGCTGCCCACTATCCAAGTTTTTTGGCTTTCAGAACATCTTAAAATGCAAATATGTAGATCAGAGAAATCAAAATTTTCTTGGGAAGACCCCGAACCCCCTTATTTGCCCTACCTCACATTTGGGACCACAGTTATTATAAAACCGTGCCTTTGCATCGTTTATAATGAAAATGGTTAATAGTGATCTTTAGATCCTAAACTAAAGTGTTACCTTTTTTTATATTTAAAAAAAAAAAAATCATATTGGGGGCTTTGCCCCCCTAAAATGAAAATCCTAGTGAAAATCCCCTGTTGATTAGTCTCCCCAGGTGTCTCGGATTAACCACGCCCCCTTTTTATTTTGTTTAGCTTGTCTGCTTGTGTATTTATACCTCTGTGTTTCAGTTGTTGTTGCTTTTAGCTGTTCCTTGTTACTGTCCTGAGCTCCATGTCCTGTCGATTACCCTGGATGACCTGTTTGTTTTATTAAAGTGGTGCTCCATTTGGATTCTCTCTCCGCTGTTTTATTGACGTCACAAAAATGAACAGCTCAATTTGAGGCATGATTGATTATATGTAAGTTTGATTGATTATATGTAAGTTTTGTTTATTATTCTATTTACATTTTGTTTATTATAATTATTTGAGGAAGTTATTTTTATGACCTCTTTATTGATAATTTGAGTTAATTACTTTATTTTATTGTAATTGTGTTAAGTGATGATTGTGGTGTCCCCTGTGTGTGTTTAATGGACTAGTCCTTTGTATATATAAGTTCCCCATGTGTGTCATTAGGTAGGTCATGTTGGTTTGGTTAGTTTGATTTGATTTCTGTTAAGTCTGGTTCTGTTCAGCTAACCCTTTTTCTTTATGGGCCCAAGACCTGACTTTATTTTCATTCAGTTTTCAATTATTTTGATTTTGTAACTTTATTTTTTGTATTTAATAAATCATTTTTGGTTGGAAATCCCGTGTCCTTTGCCCTTGACTGCTTGGTCCCTCACATATGGTGTCAGAAGTGGGATCCGCAGAGGGCACAGGTTTCCTATTTGTTGGTTTTTCCCCATTTTTATCCTCCCTGTGTCTTTTTGAGCCATGAGTCGGCCTGGAACGAGAGGGGCACAAAGGATGATGCCAAGGAAAGTACAGGAAGGAGAGGTGGAGACCGTAGAGGATGGTGAGGAGATTGTCCCAGAGGAGTCTGGAGGGCAGGAGCCAACGCTGGCAGATTTGACGAGTTTGTTCCGGGCCCACATGGCGCAGATGAATGCTCGGAAGGCCGGAAGGGCCCAAGAACAACAGGAACAAGAACGACGATTTAAGGCGTTGCAGCACCAGTTTGGCTTACTTCAGAGGGAGGTACAAGCTCGTACTCATACTCCACCCACCCCTGATCCACGTTCTATGAATCCAAGTCCAGAGGAAGGGCAGGATGGTGACCCTGATCTTGATCGACCATTTCCGGAAAGGAGGGAAAGAGTACTTCACCACGTGGACCAAGACAGAGGTCAGTCCTGGATCAAAGAACCCAGATTAGAAAAGTTAAGTGACTCTGATGACATAGAACATTTTCTGATAACCTTTGAGAGGATTTCTGCAGCATGTGGCTGGCCTAAGGCTGACTGGGCGTTCCGCCTGATTCCCCTACTGACCGGTAAGGCCCGAGCGGCATATGTGCTTATGGACATTGATGATTCGCTGGATTATGAGAGTGTTAAGTTGGCTATTCTGAGAAAGTACGACATTAATTCAGAAACTTATCGACAAAGATTTCGTTCTATGGAGGTTGAATCATCTGAGAGTCCTAATGAACTGTATGCCAGGCTGAAGCTGTATGGGAAGTGGATTCGACCTAAAGGTAAAACTATTGAGGAAATTGGAGAAATTATTATTCTTGAGCAGTATCTGCGAATGCTCTCTCCTGAGCCTCAGGTATGGATCCGGGAGCGGGGACCTGATACTGCTGCTGAGGCTGCATCCTTGGCGAATGTGTTCATTGCTGCACGATGAAGGAACCAGCCATGGAGTTGGCGGGGTGGGAGAGATTCTCGAAAGCCCCATGTCATTCATCCGCCCCAGCACTACCACTCTGGTAAGCCTCCTGAAGCAGGAAAAGCTGAAGCGGTGTTTCTCAAATCCCCTAGGAAAGTGCCTATTTGTTACCTGTGTGGCCAAGAGGGTCATACTAAACCTGTTTGCCCGAAGAACGTTAAGGTATCTCAAGTCTGTTATGTGCCCAGCAGTAATGCAGCTCCGGTGAAGCCCGGATTGTCCGTAAATATGACCACTGTGGAAGTGAACGGAAAGGAACTTCATGCTCTGGTTGATACTGGCAGCGACCAGACGTTGGTACACCGACGGTTTGTTTCACCTGCCTTGATTAATTTTACTGACCAGAGATTGATATGCTGTGTCCATGGTGATGAGAAACTGTTACCTACCGCGGGTCTTTATATCACAGAACGTGGACAGACTTATCTCATGGACGTGGGGGTTGCAGATAATTTGCCGTATCCTGTGATTCTGGGGCATGACCTACCCATACTTTTAGATTTACTGCAGTCAGAGCAGCTTTGTAATGTTGTGGTAACCAGGGCCAAAAAGAAACCGGAAGAGGAACCGACACAAACACCCAGTACTTTGCCTTTCTTTGATGTGGATATTGAAGTGGAACCTTCAAAGTCACGGAAGTCCCGTGGTGAAAAACGACGAGACAAACTTGCTTATAATGTTTCCAAGACACCGACTAACCCCTCGTGTGACTTGTTTCAAAGTTTCCAGGTGCCTACTAACATGGTCCAGTTACAGCAGGGGGACTTCAGTTTAGCTCCGTACCTCAAGAAAGGGGAACAGGAAGCTACAGCCAATGCGGATGACACTGACTTTGCCGAAAGATATTTGTTTCAAAAAGGTATTCTGTATCGTCAGTTCGAGTCAACAAACCAGTTTGTCGTGCCACAAGGTGTCCGAGAGGTAATCCTCCAGTTGGGTCATTCGATTCCCTGGGCTGGCCACCTAGGGAAACACAAGACCTTGGCCTGCATCAAGAGACACTTCTATTGGCCAGGATTAAGGAGGGATGTGACTCGATACTGTAAAAGTTGTCCTGAGTGTCAGAAAGTCTCCATGAGAAGTCCTTCCAGATGCCCTAGTCAACTTCAGTGGTCAGAGGGCGCAAAGATGGCTTTCCAAGACATCCAGACTGCCCTGGGTGGGGACCCTGTGTTGAATAATCCTGATTTTAATGAACCCTTTATTGTGCAAACAGATGCTTCCGAACGAGGCATTGGAGCGGTGCTACTGCAAGGGACAGGTGACGGACGACAATTGGTGGCTTGTATTAGCTGTAAACTTTTCCCGAGAGAGGTCCGGTATTCTACCATCGAAAAGGAGTGCTTGGCTGCGAAATGGGCTCTGGATTCCCTGAAATATTATCTGCTGGGGAGAGAGTTTATTGTGGAAACTGACCATAAGGCTCTACAGTGGTTGAAAAGGATGAAGGACACTAACATCAGGATTACTCGGTGATACTTGGCCATGCAGCCCTTCCGAGGGTATGATTGATTATATGTTAGTTTTGTTTATTATTCTATTTACATTTCGTTTATTATAATTATTTGAGGAAGATATTTTTATGACCTCTTTATTGATAATTTAAGTTAATTACTTTATTTTATTGTAATTGTGTTAAGTGATGATTGTGGTGTCCCCTGTGTGTGTTTAATGGACTAGTCCTTTGTACATATAAGTTCCCCATGTGTGTCATTAGGTAGGTCATGTTGGTTTGGTTAGTTTGATTTGATTTCTGTTAAGTCTGGTTCTGTTCAGTTGACCCTTTTTCTTTATGGGCCCAAGACCTGACTTTATTTTCAGTCAGTTTTCAAATATTTAGATTTTGTAACTTTATTTTTTATATTTAATAAATAATTTTTGGTTGGAAATCCTGTGTCCTTTGCCCTTGACTGCTTAGTCCCTCACACAACCACAACAGATCACGTGGTTTCAGACTCGATCGGAATCGGACTTTACCTCCCGATCAGGACTCGGATGTATATTGGGGTGTAACAGTAACTTACATGTATTCGTATTGAACCGTTTTGGTACGAGGCTTCCGGTTCGGTACGCATACAAACCGAACGATTACTAAGACCATTTTTCCTGCCGACAAAATCCGCGCTGGCGCGACCATAGGGCACGACCACCGCAACGTTGCGCAACATCAAATGGCAAACGTAATGAAAGCAGAACGAAACTGCGCTACTCATTATATTGTGCTTCACGGACAGTTTATCAGTTCGGACCAGCAGCATATGTGCAGCGCGAGCCGATCTTGATCAAGCGACACTTGTTATACAGAGCGCTAAAAGATGACGTGGAAACCAGGAGACACATTGTGCCGTGAATGAACTAGTTATAGACTTTAAGTCAACAGAGCAGCAACATTCACCATGGATTTAATGTAGTAACACTAACTGTAACCATGGAAGTCTGGCTGGAATAGTGAAATGCTTTCAAGTAGCCTACTTCACACCTTTTTCGAGCACTTCAAAACTCAAATATTATATATATAAATATATATTTAAATGTTATTTTTAATGTGATGACCATTTATAAACCTGATGTAGATGTAGGAAAACGTCTCGGGTTACGGCTGTAACCTTCGTTCCCTGAGAAGGGAACGAAACGCTGCGTCGGAAATCGACACATTGGGGAACGCCTTCAGCATGAAGTGTCTGAAGTCAACTATTCAATCTCGATTGGCGTAGCCTAATCACGTCACTCGTGACGTCGCATGTGACGGAGAGCGGAAGCTATAAAGGGACACCGGAACAAAGCAGCGTCAGCTTCTGATTGGTCGAAGCAAGTCGTTTTCAGGGCGCGAGCAGTGTGGCCGAGGGACGCAGCGTTTCGTTCCCTTCTCAGGGAACGAGGGTTACAGTCGTAACCCGAGACGTTCCCTTTCGAGGGAACTCTCGCTGCGTCGGAAATCGACACATTGGGGAACGAAATGTCCACTGCGCCACACTGAGAGAATACACCCTGGTGTGAAGCATCTGGCACACTCACGGACGATAGGAATGAGAAGGCAGATCCAACCTAGATTGTCATAGATTTGGTGTAAGAAGGGGAGGTCTGGAGCCGGTGGCTCAACGGACCCCATGGATGGGAACCTCAGACAGTAAAGAAATATTAGATGAGAGGTGAAGGCAAGAGCGCACCTCGTATATCAGTTATGAGAGGTTTCCGTAGATGACCAACTGTCTAATTGAAAAAGGGGGATAGCTCCTAGCCCTTGATACATATCTAGATAGATCTAACTCCTACCAGCCCGAGGCCTAACATAGGGGCCTCCCAGGCTCCGACCTTGACCATCCGACACATGCGATGGAGGATGGATTACCTGAAGAATCATGATACTGCCTACAGGCACCTCAGTGTCAAGGCAGAAATAAAGTAGAGTGGCTGCCACGTCATCACGTAAGAGGGGGCAGCACCACCACTCTTCCAGGGAGCAGGACGAGCAGGAAGCAGACTCAAATAGATTCTTATATGATGAATACCCGGAGAATCATGATATTGCCAACAGGCACCTCAGTGTCGAGGCAGAAATAAGATAGAGTGGCTCCCACGCCCTCGAGTAAGAGGGGGCAACGCCACCGCTCTTCCAGGGAGTAGGACGAACAGGAAGCAGACTCAAGATTCTTATATGTATTCCCATATAACTCATCCCCAGGACATGACGGGTGCCAGGGATTACCCGTCAGCCTGATGCCAATAGGCTAGATGACAGGATCCTCCAATCTAAAGGAACATGGAGTTTTTTAGTGGGAATGTCCCTACGAGCTCACCCTTAGAAGCTTGCGGAGGGCACTAAGGCCGCCACAGAGGCCCTAAGCATGAACGGGAGGTCCCGTTAGAGAACAGGATGGAACGCCAGTACTGAAGCCAGTGGGCAGTATTTAACTGGGTTCAATGCCGTACCTAACCTCTTAAAAATATTTAGTTCCTAGTAGAGTAGGGTTCTAGAATGGATGACCTAACTACCTCGATGGAAAGGGCAACCTATTTATGGGTTGATCCCCCTCAGGGGCCAGACCCATAGTCTCCATAACTCCGGCCGTGGATAAAATATTGTACCATAGGCCTGGGAAAGAAGATCTCTCCTAATAGGGACTCGCCAGGGAGGACTCTCCAGGAGACTTATAAGGTCCGAGAACCGAATTCGGCCAGTACAGAGCTACAAGGAGTAAACTCAAGCCGTGCCTCCTGACCCTTTCCAGAACCCCAGGGAGCAGAGCGATCAGGAAAAAGCATACAGACGTGACCTCGGCCACATCTGTACCATGGCATCCAGGCCCAAAGGAGCTGGATGTGAGAGAGAGTACCAGAGCGGGCAATGAGTGTTCTCATGAGAAGCGAACAGGTCAACCTCCGCTCGGCCAAACTCTCTCCATACAAGCTCAACTACTTCAGGGTGGAGCCGCCATTCCCCGGGCCTTAGCCCCTGCCTCGACAGGATGTCTGCTCTCACATTATCAACCACATGAATATAAATAGATCTAACAGAGAGAAATTTATCCTGGGACTATAGAAGAATTGATGCGCCAGTCTAGAAAGAGGGCGTGACTTCAGGCCTCCTTGGCGGTTGATATAAGAGACCACCGACATATTGTCAGTCCTAATGAGAACATGATGGCCTCTGAGGTCTACAAGGAAGTGCCACAGGGCAAAGGATGCAGCCAACATCTCCAAGCGATTAATATGCCATGAGAGATGATGGTCCTTCCAAGTACCTCGGGTGTAACGGTCCTCCATAACCGCACCCCAACCCGTGCGGGACGCATCTGTAGTCAAAGTTTTTCTCTGACATGTTGCTCCCGAAGCCGGGCCTTGAGACAAGAACCATGGTTTCTTCCACATGACAAGAGCACGAAGGCATCTGCGCGTAACTCTGATCATGCGAAAGGGGTTCGCCAGCGGAGAAACCCCGTGGTCCAGAGCCACCACTGTAAGGCCCTCATGCGGAGCAGACCAAAATGAATTACGATGGAAGCTGCAGCCATGAGGCCCAAAAACTCTTTGAAAGTGTTTGACAGCGATGGCTTGGCCTAACCGAATACTCTTTATTGTGGTTAAATTAGTATTTATACGAACAGGAGACAATTGTGCCTGCATCGTGACTGAGTCCCACTCTACTCCCAGGAACGTAGCCCTCTGAAGAGGAGTTAAGGAACTTTTCTTCACATTGAGTGTCAACCCCAAGTACCTCAAATGACGCAAAACAACATCTCAATGTTGAATCGCCAGTTCTTCTGACTGAGCCAGAATGAGCCAGTCATCTATATGATTTAGAATACGGATCCCCTGAAGTCTCAATGGAGCAAGGGCAACATCCATACATTAGTAAAGGTGCGAGGAGATAAGTCTAGGCCGAAAGGAAGAATCGTATATTGATAAGCTTTTCCCCCCAAAAGCGAATCTCGGAAACTTCCTGTGATGGGGTTAGAAGGGAACGAGGAGTTAAGGAGCTTGTGGATCTATCACGACAGACCAGTCCTTGGAGCTGGTTTGACTGACATTCGGTATCTTGAATCTAAACCCCCTCGGAGGTTGATCCAGTACCCTGAGATCCAAACCCAGGCCTAACTCCCCCTCCCTTCACAGGAACTATGAAGTGCCGGCTGTAGAACCCAGGCTCCCGTAAACAAAGAAGAGCCCACGTTGAGGTCTCCTGTGTTAAGAGGGACTAGACTTCCTGTTCCAAGAACTGACCCTGCTCGGGGCTGGCCAACATGTGAACCACCCCTAGTAGATAATATTTTTTATATTAGTTCCACTATAAGCAGGACCCCCTAGGGTGTATTTTGAAGACCCTTCAGGGTGTCTAGATATGCCATTATGGGGACCAGTCCCTCGAGACTGGCCTCGGCTAAAAAATTTCAAACGGCTTCAGTGACCTGAAGCAGTTAACTGGCAGGAACTAACCGAAATATGCTCTCTACAGACCTCCTGAGAGGCGGCGAACTCGATAGGGCCGCAACGTCTCCGGGCGGACACTGCCATTTGTGTTCGCTGGAAGCCGATGTGTCCCGAGGCGCCATCGGCGGCGGGAAGCAAACATCGATTTTCTAAGGGCTGCATAAGGGGGCGAGACTCTTGTACTCGCCCTCCTGGGGGAACGCCCATGAGGGTCCGCATGTTACGACAAGACCTCTTGGTCAGGACCATCTTAACCCGAGAGACAGTCCTCAGACCTGTCTTCGGTATGGAGGGCTTTGTGCGAGAACGTTTCCTCTGGCCCCAAGCCTTATATGGGGGGGCACGAGAGGCAACCTTCTCAAAAAATATGAGGAGCTGGTGGCTGTCCCATGAGGTTGCCCCCTGGAAGCAACCCCATGAGACCTGGACTGACAACTGGGGATATCTGCTTGTCGCTCTGTCTTCTGAAGCCTCTCGACAAAGGTTCTTGTCGCATCGCCAAAGAGGCCAGAAGGCGAAAGGGGGGCATCGAGAAGGAAGGCCCTGTCCTTCTCCCCAATCCCCAAGCAATTTAGCCATAAATGTCTCTCTGAGACGACTAGTGCTGCCATAGAACGGCCAATGAACCGTCTCTTTAATAATACAGAGAGATAAGTCAACCACTCTACGAAATTAAGTAGTGCCGTTGAGTGAGACCTCCCAGTTATCATCCAACTCTTTGAGGAGGTCAGCCTGGTATGCCAGGTATTAACCCCATCGTGTGTAGGCATGCACCGGCTTGACCCACCGCCATATATGCTTTCCCTAACAAATTCGAAGTACGAGATTTGGAGGGAAGTGTCTGAGCTATCAGGGGTGACACAATGTCGGGGAGAAAATATTTCGCAAAATATTCCTCTACCCGAGGCATATCACCTCCTAACCATTCTTATTAGATTCCCTAATAGATGTAAATATATACATGGGGGAAAATAATTAAGATGAACATGGATTTTTCCACGATCTCGACACCTCAGTATGGAGATCAGTGAAAAACAGAAGGCTCTGACACGAAGATTGTGACTGGGTCTGCAGGAAGCGCTCATTTTATTTTTCTTAGTCGCTTCCTGCTTATTAAATGGCCATTCAACATTTAATTTAGCCACTGCCCTGGTTACAACCTCCAGCAACTTTTATTCATAACGGGAAAATGGCTAACCTGTGTTGAGAATATCTAACTCCTCGGAGCCTGATAAATCAAACACCGGGTCTTTAACGCGGTCGGAAGAAGCCGCAGCGCGGGCTTCCGAACCGTGCGCGAGACCAGTGGAGCTGGTAAACAAACACTGAGAAAGGGTCGCAACCGTCTCAGTATTATATGCCAGCCCCACGTGCGAATCCCATGCATACAAGCGGCGCGCTGCCTCTACAGCCGCGAGACCTGATGCACTGGAATCGCGAGCCTGATCTATTTGATTGAACAGGCTCAAACGCGAGCGGAGCTCTTTCATATAAAAAACAGTTTGCACAGACAGCGCCCTCGAGCGCTGCCTGTGCATGCTCCACTCCCAGACAAACTACACAGAGTGAGTGTGCGTCACCCTCGCTTAAATAACGCGGGCAAGGTGACACACACTGACTGAATAGTTTCTCCTTATTGTTCGCCATGATATATATATATATTTCAGAGTGACAGACAACACCAAATAAGACAAACAGGTTGACACAGAAAGCGTGCTGAAGACCAGAAGCTGACGCTGCTTTGTTCCGGTGTCCCTTTATAGCTTCCGCTCTCCGTGCCTTCATGCCGAAGGCGTTCCCCAATCTGTCGATTTCCGACGCAGCGAGAGTTCCCTCGAAAGGGAACTCAAACTTATTTAAAAATATTTTTTCTTTTAATAAATAGGAAATTTCTCTGGCATTTCTTTCTTTTTGCAGTATCGAAAACGTACCGAACTGTGACACCACTGAATCGCATCGAACCGAACCATTAATTTTGTGAACCGTTACACCCCTAATGTGTGTATATATATATATATATATATATATATATATATATATATATATATATATATTCTATTTTTTTTTATACACTTTTTTTTTATTTGTTTATGTGCCTGGCCTGCCGGGTATTTTAAGGTGAGGTGCTATTTGTTTTTATATTAGACTTTTTTATATTGACTGTTGCACTAAAGTCCAAAAGTGAAGAATTTATGTTATTTATTACTTGATTGTTCAAGCTACCTCACAGAAGTGCTCTGTTTGTTAACATTGTTGTTGAATGTTAAAATACGGTGAATTAAATTAAAAATAAGGAACATCCTGGATATATTTTTTCGCTCTTCTTTATTCCTTTTTTATGTATTATAGAAGTATAGGATCGGGATTCGGTATCGGCAGATACTCAAAATCAAATGACTCGGACTCGGACTCGAGGGCAAAAAAACCTGATCGGGACATCCCTAACAGACAGCAATTATTTTATCGCCGGGCAAAGTTTGCAAAGAAATGTAAGATTTTTCCCATCCTCACCGACCTTGTCATAAAACTCGTTTAAATGATCATACGACGCCTCCTCGATACTTTGTCGAGCTCATGCTGCTTCTTGTCTTGATGACGGATGCGGCGGCCGCGGTGCGACACTGGTGGCTTGTGTTGCCAGATTGGGTGGTTTTTTTCGCTACATATTAAGGCCTGTTTACAGTGTGTTTTAGCCGGGTTTTCGTCTGGAAGGCTCTATAGAAATCTGGCACCCTATTGAACGTGCGTTCACAGACACCAGAATGAACGAGTTCACAGTATCGTTCATCAGGCAGTAATCCAGTACGTTCAGTTCACGTTAGCCCAAAATATGAACGAGTTCACAGTATCGTTCATCAGGCAGTAATACAGTACGTTCAGTTCACGTTCGCCCAAAATATGAACAAGTTCATGAACTATCGTTCAATGAACGCGTTCAGGCACAACACTGCCAGTGACATATCAGGTGATTCGGTCTCCTGAGGAGGGAGGTGTCGTGTATGCTATTGCGCCAGTTACAGATTTGGGCAAGGTACGGCGAGTGCATCGTTCTCTGCTGAAGGCTTGTGTCCGGAAGGAGGTTTTGCCGTCGGTTAGCCTGCTGGTGTTGTAGAAATTCAAGATGACCCCCAGGAGTATGAAGGGGCAGACGATGGCGATTTAATGGTGTTGGTGCCAGAGACTCCTCAGATTGTACAGGGTAGGGGACTTCGGGGTGTTGAGCGCCTAGTACAGCTTGAGGTGCAAGAAGAGTTGTTGCCGGCGGATCGTCGTGGTGCGGTTTTGCTAGAATCAGAAGAACGGGATGTAGAATTTATAGAGAGGGAAAGTGAAACGCCTCCCAGTTCCCACAATGAGAGAGTGGGTTCCCCTCGGTGGTCGGGTCGAGCCGGAGCAGGTCAACATTCGAATTTACATTGTCTTCCCCGGGCTGCAGTAGAGGTAAGAAATAGAGTAACCGGTGCATCTGGGATTGTAACCAATACTATTTTAGCTTTGTTTAGGCCTTGGAGTTAGTGAAATGGAGGGGTGGTTTGTAATTGACCTTTAGTCCATCATCGGGGCGCCGATGCAAAATGGAGGGGTAGATGTGACAGGCAAAGCGATTTTGCTTTCGTCATTGTATTTGCAATTCCAGCCTATTATCTGTGCCCCTGGGCTTTAAAAGCCGCAAAGTCTGTGCTGCCTGTTATGCGTCACTTTGTGAACTGCTGCGTTGTTAATGCGCATCCGTCACAGCTTCCTGGAAACCGGATGCGAGCACCTGAGCCGGTAAGGAGAATATACCAGTGGCGATTTCTTTAAGACTGCAAGGGAAGCTCAGCTTCCCCTATAATGTCAAAAATTAATGGTCAAATGTGTACTATTGTGTTAACGTTTCATTGACTAAAAATGCGTTAGAACACGGTCATCTCGAACACGAGTTCGTTTAGAATAAGCTACATATAGCAGGTCGGCTGACTCGATCTCCTTCTCATACATACCCGTAGCGCGTCACAGTGCATTTCCCTATGGCATTTCACCGTTGAAGCTCGGCGTCCATTGACTTCAATGGGGCTGCTTTGAACAGTTTTTTTCAGTGCTTCTAAACTAGATGGTCATTGGATAAATGCTGCGATTATGTCCCGCCCACGGACGCCGGGCGTCTCTGGGGTGAATAGGGAAGTGGGCTGGCCCTGGCGTCCGCGTGATGATTGGGGGACTGCATCTCCTTTTGATTGACAGTGATTTCGCACAATAAAAAAATCGCTGACGCGTAAGCTATTCGAGATATCGAGCTCAGTCTCATCGCGGATTTTGTAAGTGTAGCCTACTCGAAAGACGAACTTCGGTAACATATTTCTTAGTATTTGCAATTTTCATCAGACATTTCACAGTGTAACCTAATTCCCACATTTCTTCCGTCGATGTCAGGTGCCTTGTTACATGTGCGGGCGTGGTGTTTGAATCCCGGCACATCTGGAACAACAACACAAAGAATGGCAATGATATTTATTCTCCTTGTCCTGTGCTGGTTCGTAGTTTTTGTTTGTATTTTTTATTTTATTAATAAAATAAAATCAACTCTGAATCTGAGTCCTCGCTCTTTTTTACCATCCCCGCACCTGACAGTCGAGTAAAAAAAAAAATTAAAAAAAAAAGAGCTTCCCCTCTTTGAAAGACCAGCAGCTGCCACTGGAATATACTGCTAGTTGTTTTTAGTATAAAGTGTAATCGGTTACGAGAAATGCGTTCTTTCTAATGTACGTTTTAGAAACGCTGATTTGTGTTGGAGGGGGCGAAATGTGACTCGTATGCGAATGTCGGATATAGTGGAAAGGCGGATTAAGAAACGTGTTTTATTTTTCTGAGCATCGCGGCTGGAACAACAACACAAAGAATGGCAATGATAAACTCAGGTAATGTTTATGTGCTTTATTTAATGTTAAACGCGTGCAGTGTGATTCTGAATATCATTTAGTGCTCCCAGCTTTGTAGCCGTACTAAAACCAACAATGGATAATTCACCTCAGATCTTGAAATCAAACAAGTGCATTCTATGACATAGATTGATTTAGGAACCCAGTATGTATTTTTAATAATGCTTAAATGGTGTAACATTTGTGAATTTGATTATGTACTTACCCGTGTCCTTGCGGTCAACTGGTTAATCTCTGGTGCCGCCTGAGCCCGCCCTCATGCTGTTCTGATTGGCTGTGGTTTTTGATTGATTCTGTCGCATCTCAATCATTTATGAACCTCTTGTCCAACAAAAGACAACATTTAATAAATCAATCAAAGCGTTTCAATCCTCAGTTTATTCAGCTACAGTATGATGCCGGATAGTGATTTCCTGGAATGACGTGCGTTGTCTGCTTCTGTGGGGCATATTTGGAGTGTCAGCTCGAGAGCGCCCTCTGGCTTTCAGAAGGAGCAGCATTTACTACCGATCACAGAGCCGTGCTTCACTGACAAGCCCAATCGAGTGCGGTTTCATTTCGATTAATCGTGCAGCCCGTGCATCTAACAAATTATTTATTCAGGGTCATTGTGCAAGTTTACTGCAACATTGGAGCCGCGGAACAAATTGCAACAAACAGCCATTAGTAAAGGTGTCTGAAACCATTGTGGAAGTTATCAAGTGCACTCATTCAATCACACAGTGCACTGCGATAACAAATGTACAACCGATGTAAGCTATAGAGAATACCCATATACTATAGACTCAGTGTCCGAATTCACTCACTCGTTTTCATTCACTCCTTCAAGTGGACTACAGTAGTGGAGTAATGTAGGCAATATTGAATGAGGGTCTATGGGGGCGATTTCGTACACGGCATCAGAGTGATTTGTTCATTTTGTGTTGACCGCGTATGCACAACATCCCATAGGTACTGTACAGGAAACAGAAATGATTAGTTCACCTCCTGAGTCATTCGTTCTTTTGTAACGTGACATGACAGCCGTATTGGATACAGAAATTAGTTAAAAATTCAAACAAGTGTTTTTGTTTTTACTCTTACAGTAATGTGATGCTTTTCTGGTCACAAGGCGAGACACGGCAGGCAAAAACATCGGGTTTTGAGATTTTGGGCTATTTTGTCTTCAATAACATGTCTTCTTTCAGACTTGTGCTGAAAAAAAGTCCAAAATACACATTTAGGTCTTTATTTCACTACACTTAGTCTGTTTGCGTGTGTAGATTTTGCCTAAATTCATCAAAAGTTGGCGTTCTAAATCATCCCGCTGCTTCGCGATCTCTGTCTGCACCCTGTCATCACATATACCGTTGAAAACATAGACAGTAAAAGAAATGGACACAGCGACCCCAGAGATTTCAACATAGAAAGTTGAAGCCCATAAAAGCACTCACTTCCTGATAGCCAAGCGCACTGCGCAGGCTCAAACTGAGCATGACGACGTAGAGGTCACGTGAGCAACCGTTCTGACCTTCTAGTAGCTGTGCCGAGACAAATCTGAATTGAAATCTGAAACAAATCTGTTGTTGAAATATTTTGTCCCGTGGCTTTTATGAACTCTATCTATGGGAAGCCCTTCTCCCTTGACTTCATGCCTCCATGTCCACCCGATTGCCTCATAGACAGTAAACGATTGCATACGAGCTTCTACTTCTGTCTATACGGTAATTTCTCTACTGTGCGACAGAGCGTCCCGTGGTTATGACGCAATCGTTAGCCTATTTTTACAAAAACGGCTTCTACGGGGACCATAACGTAAAATACAAAGTAATGGAGACTTTTATCCATTGCCCCGTTTCTTAAGAAATAAATAATGGACAAATTGAGTTTTTGGACGCCTCAGATGTAAAGTTATTCGCTGTCAAAGTGACGCCAAAATGAATGGGAGTCAATGGGATGCTAACAGCAGGTGATAGCCAGCTACAATGGCGGCCCCCGGAGGCAGCTTCAACTTCCGGCTGATGGATTACCCCCTTGGTTGGAAAGCTCTCTCTCTCCTCTTCAATGCTGTCGGATCCAAATATGGTCATTTCCTGTTTTATCAGCAACCAATCATGAAAGTAAAATGGGCCATTTAACTCGAAATGCGCAATCTTATTGGCTGATGCCAATTTCTGACAACGTGATTCGTTCAGAATCGTCACGTGACGCGCTCTGACATTTCCGCGGTAGTTCATAATGTTGAAAGATATGCGTTCATTTAGCCTACTATTTGTATTTATAAGTGATTCTTTCTTAAACGTCAGGTTTAAAGTTTGTTGTCATACCTTGACAGTTTCGACTGCTGACTCTGCAGTCATCTTCAGAAGCGTAACGTGATGTTTCTGTGACGTCTACTATAGGTGTGATATATTTAGTTTTTGTCATTCCACCTGTGTGATGGACTGTTGATGTGTTGTTTTGGATGTTATGATCAGTGATGGATGAAGCAGTAATGAGTTTTGGATGTTAAACAGTGTGATACATGGATGTAATTCATGGCTTTTAATAGAAATTAGTGGAATTTTGCCATAAAAATCTTTAAAGGCCGTTTTCTCAAAATGAGTTTTTTCTCACACTCCTAGTGACGATTTTCCACTTCTGTAGCACCTACACACACCAAACTTTACAGTCGTATTCCTAACTATTTTGTGAAGGTTTGTTTAGAGGGATTTGTTGATATATCATTCTGGGCCTGATTTATATGACATTTTATGCCTAAAATTAGGGCGGAAATCAATTTAATAAGGCTATTGGCAGTATTTTCTGATTTACAGGGTAACAAAAGGAGATATTCATAATCCCCTCTGAAAATGTCTTTTCATTCAATATATCAACAAAATACAAAAATAATTTTGAACCTTGCTTTTTTCAATGGTCAGATTCGTCACTTCAAAATATATGCAAATTAGCACATATTTAATTAGATGTAGCCTGATTAGCATATTTAAACATAAAATTACAGAAAACTTTCACTACATTTTTTTCTCCAATTCATGCGAGTAATCAACTGGTACAGTTTCATGGTGATATCTGTAAGTTAAAATTGTTTACCCTATTCACCTGCAGTGTCCCGCCTTACATTTCTAATAATTAATACATTTGTGAATTTCTGTCATGATGGTTCTTTTCCATAGCTCGTAATGAACGGAATATAATTTAAATGATATTTTATTCATATGTCATGCTATGTCCTCTGTACTGGACACCAGGGTCAGCACCAGGAAAATGAAATGAAATTATATGGCAAAAACAATGGGATTTTTTTCGTTCACCAATCAATTTTTGGGGTTTTAACCAACATTTGTATAAAGATGATTCTTAACTATGTTATGAAAGATTTAACGGAATGAATTGATACACAATTTTACTTTATGCAATATGTGGGGAAAATGATGAATATTCCCATTCAATATATACAGTATCTAATTTGCATATCAATGTTTCTTGGGGTAAGATTTAATGAAAAAAAATAAGTATAATAATGGGAGTAATAATTGGCACTATTTGAATAATAATATCTAATATGTCATAGGAATATTGATGTATAATATCTTTCCCTATTCAGTTGTTGTGTCTCCCAGAATGCCTGATGAACATGATAGTGTCTCTACAGTGGACATGTACGACATTAATGCCCTGTTCTGTAACAGAAAGTCATCTTTTGATTTGAAACCCCATAACATTTTCCTGAGATGTTGGTTTATGAAATACAATTTGAAAAGTAGTCCGATTTAAATTATAATTACAACATTATCATATTTCCAAAAGAGTGCAACATTTGATCACCAAGTCATTTTTAAAGAGCAAGGAGGAGTTGTTTTCATGGTGAAACCCCCAAACATGTGGCATGCTCTTCACAGGACACCCGGACTTTAAAATCTGGTGACTTGGATGGTGTCAGAGAAATTCACTAAAATATAATAATTCACAGAATTCTGGGTCCCAGGAGGATATGGTTCAATGTTGTTGTAGCAAACAATTGTGTTTAACAGTTTTCCACTTATTTACTGAAGAATCCTGTGAGTTTAAGCTTGTTTTTATCCAAAACCCAAACACCAAAGGCAGTGCTTTTTTGTAGAATTTTATTTTTGAAATTATTTTATAAAATCATCGCTTTAATTAATTTATATAATTATAGGATTATACTTTTACTGACACACCCAGCCACTTCGCCCCACCACGCCAGAGAGAGATCTGACGAACGCTTGATGAACAGCAGGAAACCGAGGAGCAGTCTCTCTCTCTCTGTGTGTGTGTGTGTGTGTGTGTGTGTCAGGGTCAATTCACTCATCATCAGTTCATCTCCAGTGAAATAACCACACAAACAGATAAACAGGTCAGGATGACGTGTGTGAGAGAATGTCATCCATCCCTCAAGGTTAAAACACACTTAAATGGCTCAGTTACTGTGCAGATTAGCAGTAAAGGTATGGGTCTACCTTCACAGCCTGTGGGTGTTTGGCACATAGCAGTTTTGACTGGTTAATCATGCTGTCATTTGGGTGGAAAATCCAATCACATTATTCTTGGCTGCTGCATTGTACTGGAAACAACTGCAGAATTTTAAGGAGGAAGCAGTTTTGTTCAACAGAGAGACAACGGCTAGAGGACGAGCCACATCCACTAACACTCACTTCACTAAATCAAAAACACATATTGAAGTTACTTTGTCAGAACACGCCGTCTTCATGTCTTGTGCTAGATTCTGTTTCCCTGATGAGTTTTTTTTTTTGGCCCTCGCTTTACGCTGCGTACAGACATTAAGCATCGAGTCCTGCATTGTGTGCAGCCTTCAGGTTACCTAAGGCAGCGAGGAGAGCAGGCTGAAAGGTCTCTGAAATTAAAGATATATATCCAGAATGATATACTGACTCTGTTGTGTTCGTACAGGCAGGAAAAAATAAAAATAAAAATTATATATATATATATATATACACACATACACTGCCCGGCCAAAAAATAAATACAAAATATTCCCTGTTTGGATTTAAAAAAGCCAAATGCTTAAGAGTCTTTGACTGGATAATTATTGCAGTGATTATTATGTTTCTATCATGTTGTATGTTTGGCAAAAGTTATTCCAACCTTAATTGATGGAGTGAGTAGCTTTTCATTTCTAAAAACAATGGCCATATTGATGGAATAACATCACAACATGTATTTCCCTCAAGAGGTGCATCAAATTTTAGTCAAGATCTTGTATTGTCAATGCAAGAGTCCAGCACTGTGTGAAGTCTCCTCCAGCACAACCCAAAGACTGGCAATGAGTTTAAAGGAGAACTCCGGCGCAAAATGAACCTTTGGTCTAATTACACATTGTTACCTAGTCAACCGTTATCTGAGATTTGTTTTCATGATTATCGAATGTAAATAGTTTTATCTCTAAAAACAGTTTAGCCTATAAAGCTAGTATAACGGTACAGACAGTTTAATAAGAAGATATTTTAAACATACAGTCAACTTCGTGTATACAGGCAGAAGCCATCTTTGAAAAACAGTCTCTACCAGTCGATCTACGAACGCCGATCCAAGTGCGCTGGTGAGATGTGAACGAGCTATAAGTTGTGATAAGGTGAGTGCGAACAGCAGGCTTGGATCGGCGTTCGTAGATCGACTGGGAGAGACTGTTTTTCAAAGATGGATTCTGCCTGTATACGCGAAGTTGACTGTATGTTTAAAATATCTTCTTATTAAACTGTCTGGACACTGACAAAGTTCTCATGCTTCGGTTTGAAGGTAGGGACCCTCATTATGCTACCGTGATAGTGTGGGGCTATTTTCAGCCTTGTTAGTGGTATTAACAAGCGATTTTTATTTGTCATTACACTGTGCCCAATATACTAGCGTTATATTAGCTTTATAGGCTAAACTGTTTTTAGAGATAAAACTATTTACATTCGATAATCATGAAAACAAATCTCAGATAACGGTTGACTAGGTAACAATGTGTAATTAGACCAAAGGTTCATTTTGCGCCGGAGTTCTCCTTTAAGGTCTGGACTCAGAGGAGCCGATTCATTTGTGTAAATTAATCTTCATGCTCCTCATAACCATTCGAACACAGTTTGAGCCTGATCAATCTTCACATTGTCATCCTGGAATATGGCCATATTCCTACATGGCTGTTTAAGAAATGAAAAGCGACACTCTGTCAATTAGCATACAACATTATAATCACTGCAATGATGATTAAATCATAGACTCTTAAGCATTTGCCTATTTAAATCCAAACAGCAACTTTGTTTGTGGGCAGCCGGTGTGTGTACATACACACACATATATATAAATATATATATATAAATAATTCTAATTAGTGTTCAATCATGGAATAATATAAATCAGGCCAACTTTCGAAAATTGTGCAAATACAATGACTAAAAAATTCTTATTAGGGTGAATTTCACAAAAACATGTCCAAGTCATATTTTACTCCAGAATAAAAACGAAACAACAAAAGAAAAAGAAATAGTATTCTGCATAAAGAAAATGAAGCCTATGCTGGCCCATTTCTTTGTGGCATTTTTTAAGTACAAATCCCCCCCTAAAATACACTTCTAATTCTCATAACCGTGACCATAATTCTCAACCATAAGTGAAAACAACACTTGTAAAGTACTACTGTACGAATGCGGTAGTATTTCTTGTACTGAGTTCAGAAAAAAATCATTCTAGACCAAAAAAGGATGTTTTCCAATGCTGTATTTTTTCAGTGCAATAATGAGAATCTTATTTTCTCGAAGCGTAATATAATGTCTTATTTGGATTTTGGGGTGAAATATGACCCATACAATCCTTTGTGACATTCACCCAGTAGTAACACTTTAGTTTGGCATGGTATGTGTACACACCATCATAAATTTCATGTACAATGAATTAACAAAAATAACTCAAACTTTAAACCGTTTCTAATGACAGTCAGTGTAGCAAAATATTAAATTATTCTCCATTTCGAATTAATTAAAAACTTAACAGGTTACAATAATGTGAAGGAAACCTGGACAGAGGAAAACATATATACACAGACATAATCATACAGTATGTGCGTGAACTTTGCCAAGAAGAGATTCATGGTTCTTGCAAAACATGTTGAAGCCAGGAGTGCCCTCTCCTGGTTTTACTTTCAACAGCAGCATTTTTGCACAGCGTAGGCTGACTTCTTAGGGGTAAACCCACAAGGCATTTCCTGTCAGAGGACTCAATATAGGGACTTAACAGCGACTAGAAGTTCTGATACAAATTCACAACTTAAACCCCATTCAACTGGAAAAGTCTTACATAGATCTATAGTTTCACAATTCAAAATATATACTATTTACGTCCAGTGTAACATTTTTTTTTTTTCATTTGTTCAAGTTTGAGAAGTTCCAACTTACTCGATTCAATTCCAGGGTGAAGTCTCTGCTAAACTTTCACAGTTCACGCTGCATGGTTATTTTAAAGTTAACAAACATTGATACTGAATGGATTTCTCTGGTTAAACACCTTTTTTTTTTTTTTGTCCTTGATAAAGTAGAGCTACTGAGGGACGAGAAATGCACTGCAACATCACATGACCAAAACAAGTGCCAACTGAGAGAGGAAGCAGGAAACGTTAAATAAACAAATCAAGGGTGAAAAAAGCAGAGATAAAAGGAGCAATAGAGGTGTAGTGCAAAACTGAAGCGCGGCTGTGTTCCTGGTCTATCGATACACGAGGTGGGATATGGTGCTGGATTTGAAATTGAGCTGATGATTGGGCACAAAGTTATGATGAGGATTTTTGCGGGTGCACACATCACTGCCGTAAAGGCTCATGCACATGTCACATGACACCTTGGAGCAGTTCACACAGGTGTGGGAGGCCCCGGGCTTGTTGCAAAAGCCACAGCGGGAGCCGCCCAAACTCATGCGCTCCCCCCCGACGCTGCTGCCGCCACTGTTGACGGAGCTGACCACCGATCCCACGGGTTTACTGGGAAACAGCTTGCCGCTCATCACAGCTTTGTCCAGCAACAGCGAGTGGGACTGAGCGTGGGGGAGTGGGTGAGGGTGCGTGTGGGAGTGGGCGTTGGAGTAGACGGACAACTTCTCCTTGATGGGCATGTATCCGTCCAGAGGGCGGGAAGTTTTAGTGAAATCCTGGAAGCCGCAACAAGGCGTCGGTTCCACCGCATGGCAGGACGAACACAAGATCATGTCGCACCGCTGGCAGGAGGAGAGCGAAGGGCAGCCCATCCCGCAGCCCTGGCACTTCATCATGTGCCCCTTCAGAACCCAACCGTCCCGGGCTTCTCGCGGCTCCCGGCTCGGCGGTCTGGAGGGCGTCTGGAGGCCACCCAAACCCCGCTCAGTGTACAAGTCCACCTCATCCAGGGAGGACAAGTGGTAGGAGTATGGCTCGGGCGGGGGCGACTGGATGGGAAAGAAGTCCGCCACTGGGCTGTACGAGGGCGCAGCTGCCACGGGGTAAAGCGAGGGACTCGGTCGGAGGATTTCATCCTTCATGTCTTCCTCCGTGTCGACGAATAGCGGCTCTTTGCGGAGGCTGAGCGAAGCCTTTAACACGGGCTTGCTGGCTTGGTGCCAGTGTCCTGCGCTGTCCGTTACATCCACTGATTTGGAGGGTCGACCGCTTCGCCTAAGATGGGCACGGTCGATATCCACGGGCCGCACCGACAGGCGGGACAAGTCCCCGGTGAGGCTGTCCCGTCGGCGGAGGGCGTCAGCACACCCTGCTGCATCTTCTCTGGTGTTCCTCCTCACATCCACGGCCTCCAGCTCCGAGGCGAAGCCCCGAGACATGGACACCACCTCGCTGAGCAACCGGCATTCAGCCTGGGCAAGAAGCAGCTCAAAGGAAAGCTGCCGAAGGTGGGAGGCTCCGCCCGGATGGTCCCGGACGTGGTACTGCAATTCTTGGTCTCTTGAATAGCCCATGGAGCGCAGAAGTGAACGCAGGTCCGCGTCGCATATCACCGACTGCAACTGGTACACGTATGGCCCTGTGAAGGTCTGTAAGTGTGAAAGAAAAGTCATTAAACGGTCAAAAGCAAAGGGAATTATGACATTCACACTGTCTGATATCTTTCACATTCACAACCAAGAAAATGTAAGGTAAGGTATTAATAAAAGGCTCAATAGTAACAACCCCAAAATGCACTGAATCTACAACCTTAGCTCCTCACAGAACTCGTTTCCTGATATATCGTAGTTCACCCAAAAAGAAACATCTTTCCTTTTGTGCTCCACAGGAGTCAAGAACTGCAAAATGTGATATTTTTGGCCTTTTTTTGAGAATCCTTCAATCTCTCGACTCACCTTAATGCAACGGAACTCCTTCTTCCACGGAAAGAGCAACAAGTTGGTACAGATGGTTTCCAGCGTCGCAAAGGCTGTCTCCAATGTCCGCAAGTTTGCGCCTCTCTGAGTTCTCAGTGAGTTCTCCGCTACGTCGTAGAACCGAACCATGCGAAAGCGCTGCCCGGGATCAGGCTGGTATGAGCCTAGCAGTGCCGTTGCAGTGGAAATCAGTGCTTCCTCAGTCTTAGCCCCCGGCTTATCTCCTCCTCCGTCACCGGTTCCCTCCTCGAGCCGGTTCTCCAGAGATGCCACATACCTGCGGAACAGATCTTCTCGCAACTTGGCATCCATTGGTGGCAGTGGGCTGCGTAGCTGGCAACCGCTTATCCCACAATCCAGGTGTTTCTTTAAATGGGACCCCTTGCCATCTCAAGGCCTCTCTCCCACTGGACACCGGAAGACCTGGGACAACGGTGCAGTATAGTGGGGAAAATCAGCAAGTTGCGATCATCCTCCAAAGGAGTGATATGGAATAATGAAAGTGAAGAGGTGTGCGGTTTAATTTGGGCGTACACCTTGCCCAGGGCTCTTTCCTGCAGTTATAGGCATCTCTGGGTGCCTCATGAGCCAAAACACCTCAAAAGAAGCAACATGACATGAGAAGGTGGTTGTACTGGGAGCTGAATGGAGACTCCTCACCTTTTTAAGCCCTCACGGTCAGGTTTTCCCCTGCAGTAGGTTGAAGGTCAGGGCTTGCAGAGAGGAGAATACGTTAAAAACACCATGTCCAATGCTGCAATGAGAGAAGAACAAATCTGTTTGAATAACACCACTCTGTGTAATAAGCGGAGGCTTGCCTCAGTCTATTGACCTGCAATCACAGAGCTAGTTAATAATGCATGCATCACAGAAAGACCAAAGCAGACCATGAGAATGAACATTATATATTTGTGATGTGGTCTAAATTATAGTAGGCGGTTTTTAAAAATGTTCTGAGCTTTTGTGAATGGAAATGTGTGTAATTATGTGGAATGAATTTAAATATGGGTTAGCCTAAACGGAGTAAAATGTTTGAAAGTTAGCATGGGCAGTTAGCTCCTGCTAGTAGATGCCATAACAACACCGTTTTAGGTACAAAAATAATCCTCCTCCTCTTAAAGACATTAAAATGTAGTCATGTATTTGTTTGTTTTTTTGCAGGCAACATATACACTACAAATATTTCATTATAAAAATGATACTGTTTTTTGAACGGCATTTAAAAAAAATGGATTAACGCAAAATGGACTAAACTTTTGCCTTTGATATATCAGCTCATGTAACCAACAGAACCAGCAGTGAAGGGTTTCGGACTGTGGTTCCATCAGCCAATCAGCATTTACTGCTCAGGTGACTGACTCATAAACGCCCGTCACGTGTCCAAGGATAGCAGCATGCAGAATACTTCCTGAGTTTATTGGGAATCTGAGATGAATGGGAATTCAAATGGATAGCTTTCTCCAGGTAATATATAGATGCTGATATCATCAGCAAATTAGATTAAAAAAAATTACAAACAAACTGGTAAGAACAGGGGACAATTTTTGAATTGTCAATCTTGTGAATGACAGGAATTTGGAACTTTCCACAAAGCTTTGTGTATATAATACAGGAGCTCAAAACGACTATGTTTCTAGTAATGAATTTGGACTGTGTACAATAAGGCCACACAAACCACTTCGCTCCTCACTGGTTAGGCTGCCAACTGAATACTCACACAGTATTCCCAGCATTTACCTTCATTGAAAACTGATGAGGCTGTCATTCAAGCTACCAAATACATACTCTTAACACTAAGTTATCTATCTATCTATCTATCTATCTATCTATCTATCTATCTATCTATCTATCATTATTATTGTCATCACCACCATCAGGATATCATCCTATCATAATCACAACATCATACTGAACATAGAGAATGTGAAAAAAAAAAATCCACCTAAACAAACCAGGGTTTACAGAGAACAGTGAAGTATTAACAAATGAGTATTTCTGCCATTGCTGCAGTGATAAACAGTGACGTGTGTTAGCAACACAGCTAATATGAGTCTCGTTTACTTAGTAAACAAATCTGTCAAAGCACCGGACAGTTCGATCTGATCTCTGAACAAGTGTTTATTACAGGAATAGACATTAATATTGTCGTTACTCTACTCTTAGCTCGTTTCTATGGCTGATATCAGATGCAGTTAGCACACCACTGCTAACATTAGCGCAGTTGCAGGGCCCTGTAAACCCACACACCACACAATTTAACCACACACCATCCTTCATGTACTTTTTAATTACCTCAATATGAACAAGACGTGAATGTAAACATGCCCGGTGAGGGTCGTGCGGTGCTGGGCACCATTAATGAGCCGCCCTCCTCCCCATCATCCAGCGCCTCTTACCTATCATCCAGCGCCTCTTACCTTCATGTTCCGCTGGAAATCCCCATCGCCACACTGCGCATGCGCCACACTGCCTCCTCTGCGCGCTCCCGAGGCTGCATGCTGCAGATAGGACTAGCGTTGGAATCTCCGATTCATTCAGCGAGTCGGTTCGGCTACATGATTCTATTCATTGAAGTCATCGCTCAAAATCCCAGAAGTCCATGCGCTGCATTCATAGTCTTTGTTTTTTTGTTGTTGTACGTTAACAATGTTTGCTCAAACACCGAGTCATTTTCAGTTAGCGTAGGATTGTAATTGTACAAATATTTAGTGACGACGTATGTGTTCCTGTCATTCCAGTTGGGACATTTTTCTGTCAAATGTTACGTTGTTTACGTTTTTCACTCATCAGTTTCACTCTAAAAAGTTTCAACCATAGGCGTAGACATAATAAATTCGTATGTATTATTGTCTATGGCTTCAATTAACGTTACCTCGCGTAGAAATTCATGATTTTCATATTCACGCTTTCCGAATCAATTAAAAGAACCGGTTCAAGTGATTCGTTTATGAATCGGATACCACAAGCAGCAATATCACGCTCATAACTCGTGATTAAAAGACGACACACGCACACACTACATTATGTACCATCTTTCACTCATTTGGGTAACCTCTGCGGCTTTTTGTCATTAGTCAAACAGGTCTGTATTAATGTAATTTCTCATGCGTGTGCATGAGATCAGCTGAGTTTGTGCTCCTCCCACCCGACAGTGAATCTCACCGGACTGGAGTTCAAGAACACGGAAACAGCGCAGCAGACATGGCAATGCTCAAAACAGTCACTCAAACTGATGTGAACGATGCTGAAGATAATGAATTCATATGTCCTGTGTGTTTGGAGATATTTATCTGTCCGATGACCACACAGTGCGGACATACGTGAGTATCCATGAGGTCTAGTGCCTTACCGCAGTAACTTCTCGATTGACATGTGTAACTAATGTTCATTTCGTTATCACGTGAAACCGACGCACAGCTTTCATGTCATGTAGTTTAAACTTAATATGATTGTGCCCAATTATGATCAATACATGTAGTTGTGATATGAGTTTCCCAGAAGACAGAAATTGGTTACTTTCAGTTTTGCTTCTTGTGTAGAAAACTTTGCAGTGTGGGATTGTGGGACTTGTAGTGCTAGCTTAATTATGCTTTGATCAAACTACAACACCCACAGTGACCTATGAAACGGGGTCTTTTTCATTTTGATGAGGTTTAAAAAAAAAAATTAAGGGTCATACATTACTGACAATCATAACAAAACACCAGTAAAAGCGCTAAAAAGAGGAATACTTTGTTAAAATAAATTGAAGAGTATTTTGATTCATGGACTAGTTTATTTCTTTAAATAGGAGGGAACTGGTGGTAACAGTGTTGATGAAACCTTCAAGTGTACATTATATCAATTACAAATATATAGGGTGAATTAAGGGTGATTGGGCCGGTTTTCTTAACTTCCGCCTTGTGTAAGGTTTCTTGCCATAAATTAAAAACATCAGCCCAACACATGATGCATTTCTGTAATCTGAAGATGTTATCTATCCATTTGAACATGAAACAGGTTTATATTATAATGAATGGATGCATGACTTACATTTTTATGCAAACTGAGCCAAACAGCCCAACATTTTTATGGTTGATTAAGGGTTTGCACAAGTGAAAATGTTGGAAAACACCAATTTAGAGCATAATCAATGGTTATCTATTGCAAGGTTAATTATTTTCTTAATTAGCTAAGTCTTTAAGCACTGACACAATCACCCAATGGAAAAAAAACCAAAACAAACTATATCTGAAAATAGAAACATGAAATGAACACATTTTTACTGATTGTGTTGCACTAGTGCATCATATTCATGGTTCCATCAACAGTTTGTGTAAAATAGTAGTTATGACAATTTGATGACCTTATTATTTACCTTACTTCATGCATTTCAGGGTCAACTTCCTGTTTGATGCCTGCCCCGCCCACCTACATAATGTCACACCAATGAGGGCGTCCGATTTTGATTATGTGGTCTCACAGATAGGACTCAGCAAAAAAGTTTTTATTTTCAACCATTAGGCAAGAAAATGATGTCCCCTACCCTTAATTCACCCTACACAGTGAGAAACAGAGTCATGTGTCTTGTGGGAAAGTGGGATTGTTTTGTTTTCATCCAAATGTGCATATTTGCATCAAACATTACTGTTTTAAATAAACCGTATCCGTTTGGCCTGGTCAGATTCTGTGAGAGCTGCCTCCGGGAGTGCTTGCGGCCTCAGAAACCTGTGTGTGCAGTCTGCAGGTCTGATCTGCACAAGTGGGATAAAGCAGAGCGTTTACAAGACTTGATGCAGAGATCGGTCGGGAGGTGCAAAGGCTGTACAAAAGATGTGAGTTAAACTGTGGATGTTACGTTTAGATGGCATTACTTACTCATTTATAAGTGCTTATTCTGGCCAAAAAACACCCACTTAATCAGGAGGAGATTGTTAAACATAGTAGGGACATGTTTATCTGAAATAGATTATACTGCAATAATTGACTAATAGATAATAGAAAAAAAGGCATTGAATGGTTTTACAGGAAGTATTAAAGAAATTAGTGACAACAAGTAGGGTTGCAATATTGACAAAAAAGATATCTTGGTGTGCATTTTTTAAATTAAATTAAAAATGTAGCTGGGTGTGTTTTTGTGCTAGTAGCTTGGAAGGTTTAGGCCTGTTGTGAGTCCTGAAGATTTCCATATTCTGTGCCGTGATTAATTCATAGTAGTGACAGAAACTAATGGACCTATTATGTCCCTTTTTACAAGATGTAATATGACTCTTATGTGTCCCCAAAATGTGACTTAATTTTAAGCTCAAAATACCCCACAGATCATTTATTTGACCATGCCCAAAATGCACGCTTTTGGGTAAAAGCAAAAGCAAGATGTTTTTGTGTGTGTGTGTCTTTAAATGCAAATGAGCTGCTGCTCCCCGCCCCCATTTCCAGAAGAGGGCGGAGCCTTCATGCCTCCGCTCAGATACTCCAAAACTGGTGAAACGGCATAGTGCAGTTCGCACAAAACCTGTTTTTGAATTCCACTGCGCTGCCTTTACATTATTTTCCACGCAAACATGCGCTAGAAGGAACAAACTGGCACACACTGGGAAACTGGGTCACATGGGCAAATGGGCACTGAACTTAAAACACAGTTAAACATCAAAAATCTGACATCATCATAGGGTAGTTGTGTAACATGACGCTGACACACATTTATGTTCAATCCCCATGTAAAAGTCAGTTGTGCATAACAGGTCCCCTTTAAGGGGTGATATTTGCCCCCCTAAATTGATTCATTTTAACTTCATAAGAGCATTCCTTTATTTTCTAAACGTATTAAAAATATATGTCAACTTTTATGTCAAACATTAAGCATTTTTTTTTAAACTTAAAAAAAAAAAAAAAAAGGTGCCGGTTTTTCGCATGCGTCGGTTCAGCCAATCAAAATACACTTACGTCACTGGTAGTTCCTATCCACCTTAAAGCGAGTACTTCCGTCATTAGTTAGGAACTATGAAAACACTCCGCCGGTGCGAGAGTGTCAGGAATACATTACAAATGAAACACAGCTCCCCTAGCAGAGCAGGAAAACAGAAGAGACGAAACCAGGAATGTGGCTCTGCTCCCCAAAGTCTTTTTCACACAATCCCCACCGCTATCAGCCAACACACCCGCCAGACACAGGGACCAGCTCTACCTCTCTCCCGGGCCCGCAAATGGCTTTTGCATCGGGTAGTTATAGGAACTAGCCACCAGGGCGGCTCCCCGAGAACTAAATGTTCCCCTAGGACAGTTTCGGTTGCATTCGCTCCGCCACACTGAAGTCTGAAGAGACGTAAGCTGGACGACAGCGGCAGCGTGGCATTCAACAACGGCAACGACTGGGGAATGGAGGACGCTGTGATCGCCGGAGCTGGGTGTGTGTCGGTGTGTCGTGGGCTTCGGGATGATGGAGATGGAATGTATATATATGTTATGCAATGGAAAGAGCAAAAAGAGAAATCTCCTATGTTAAACTGCGGGGTACACATCATCGAGGCTGAGAAAAGACCAACGCCGCAGACAAAAGGGCGACGGGACAATTCGCTTTCTGTGTGTTTATTGTGGAGTAAACTGTGTGCGTTTACACAGCTTTTTAAACCTATCAACGTACACTTCGCCTACATCACTGGTGGTTCCTGTTGTGCTGGGTTAGAGCCTTCTCTGAAGTATGAGCTCATTTAGTTCCCCCGAAAGATGTTCCTAGAACTAAATCCGTTCCCAGTTCCTGCGGTGCAAACACGGCAAAAAGTGTGTACTTCCGTTATTAGTTTTAGGAACTATGAAAAGTTTCTTCCGGTCGAAAGCCCCTAATGTTTCGGTGAGTGTAGCCCACAAACGACACAACACGAGGTATACATCTCACAGGCAGTGTTAGCTAGGACGACCCTGGCTATCTGGCCGAAACACTAGGGTCTGTTGAACAAAGAGGGCTGAGATTCTTAGGAGAGGGCCAGTTGAAATCAAAGGTAATTTCCCAGTTAAAGTCCCCTTGTACTCAATCATTTTATCACGTAAAAAAAAACAAAAACAAAAAACTTAAAACACGTCTTTGTTCGCCAAAATGACATTTACATGTTTCTTCATGCCTTAAAATAGCTTGAATGTAACTCGACACCCTTGCCTCATTTACTATGCGGGGTTCTATGAATATGCAAATGAGCCCCGCCTCCACTCACTCACTCAGCTCAGAGATCCACTGGTTGACGATCACACGTTGATCTGATTGGTTACAAGGTAGTTTGTGGCGTCAGAAACACCAGCGATTTCAAACCGTGTGTTTGAGATTGTCTTTGGTTCACTGCAGTTTTAAGGAGGAAATACTCAGCAATGCTGTCGACTTATGAATTTACACATCATTTGTCTTAAAGCGTATTAAAAACACCACATAGACACATAAACAACATTAAAAGCTGGATTTCCACCACATGGGGTCTTTAACAGTGATGGCTGTCGATTCACACACAGCATTGACTTCGCTAATATGAAAAACGGTGAAAAGATCATCAGACCCGGCTCTACAGGGGTGTTAGAGAAACTGTAATAATAGCATTTGCATTATTGGCAAAATAGACATTTGCAGCGTTGAGCAATGTAGCCAATCGCAGACATATCTGCTGATCTCTTCAATGACATGGAGGTTTATTCAGCTTCAGACGTTAGTCAGAATCCAGAGTCTTTTTTCATTGCTAAGTTGTACTAAGTTTTCCTAAATGATTAAGTTAACCCAGTACCTTTTAAACACGTTTTGATTCGTGTCAGTCTGATCGAAACCTCTGCACCCTGATTTGTGGAAATTGTGTACAGGCAATCTGATGTGAGCTTTCAATTTCCACAAGTGCTGTTCAGTTTAGTGTATCAGCCGGGCCGTGAACAGACTGTGGGTTGACCGTCAGCTTGCTGTCTGGATCCAAGATGTTACCAGTTAAAATGTGTTTCTACTACCCAGGTTCTTTTGTCTGACATGAGAAGCCACACAGGAATTTGCTCCAAATATCAAGACTATATCAAGGATGGTATGAAGTCCATTTCAAAGACCCAGCCTTCCATTGTCAGGTAATATAACATTCTTCAGCATTTGATATTAGGGGTGTAACGGTACATGTATTCGTATTGAACCGTTTCGGTTCGAGGCTTCCGGTTCGGTACGCATACAAACCGAACGATTCCTTGGACCATTTTTCCTGCAGACAAAATTCGCGCTGGCGCGATCACCACACCGTTGCGCAACATCGAATGGCAAGCGTAAAGAAAGCGGAACGAAACTGCGCTACTCATTATATTGTGCTTCACGGATCGTTTGACCAGCAGCATCTGTGCAGCGCGAGCCGATCTCGATCAAGCGACACTGTCACTACACAGCGCTGAGAGATCCAGTAAAGAAAACATTTGAATTCGCCACTGAAGTAATAACATCGCTGCGAGATCTACTGAGAAGCATTCACATTTCTCCGTTATTACCCGTAGATCTCTATTAGATCAAACAGCGCTGACGTGGACACCAGGAGAAATATTGTGCCGTGAATGAACTAAGTTAGTAATACTTTACGTCCACAGACCAGCAACATTCACCATGGATTTAATACAGTAACACTAACTGTAACCAGTTTAGCTGGAATAGTGAAATGCTTTCAAGTACTTCACACATCTTTTTCCAGCACTTTAAAACTCAAATATTATATAAATAAATATATGAAGAGTTCAGATGCAAAAGCCTCTAAGTGCCATTTGAAATTTTCTTCTAGAATGATCATTTTTATGAAGCTTGTATATTTAAGTTCAGTAATTTCACTCAAATGACAATTAATAGGTAATCTTCATTGCCATTTAAGTGAAATTACTGAACTTAAATATACAAGCTTGATAAAAATAAAGAAAATTTCAAATGGCTTTTGCATCTGAACTCTTCATATATTTAAATGTTATTTTTAATGTGATGATGACCAAAACATTATTTGTTCATCCTTCAAAGATGACACCCATTTATAAACCTGAAAGTTTCAAGATGTAGGAAAACTCAACTTATTTAAAAAATATTTTCTCTTTTAACAAATAGGAAATTTCTCTGGCATTTCTTACTTTTTGCTGTATCGAAAACGTACCGAACCGTGACTTTAAAACCGAGGTACGTACCGAACCGTGATTTTTGTGTACCGTTACACCCCTATTTGATACTGAATATGGGTGATTTTTCAATTAGGATTTAATATATATAAATATGATATATACATACACACACACACACATATATATATATATATATATATATATACATGCATATAGGATATGCCTTATATACATAGCATATTTACATCTACTGTCACCATGAACTCAAAATTGGCGATTATTTTTTTTTTTTTTTTATGGAATACTGCAGTTCTTATAAATAATTAATTTATACACATCTTTTTTTTTTTTACAACCTGTCACGCACATGAGATCACAGCAATAGCAAACCCTGATGTTATTATAGACTTCATAGAGAGCGAACATGTCCGACAGCATTTCTCACTGCTTAAAGGAATAGTTCACTTCAAAATGAAATTCCTGTCATCATTTACTCGCCCTCAAGTTGTTTCAAAGCGGTATGAGTTTCTTTCTTCTGCTGAACACAAAGGAAGATAATTTTAAGAATATGGGTAACCAAAACAGTTGTTGGACCCCATTGACCTTCATAGTATTTGTTTTCCTACTATGGAAGTCAATGTCATCAACTGTTTTATTACTAACATTTTTCAAATTATCTTCCTTTGTGTTCAGCAGAAGAAAGAAACTCGTACAGGTTTGAAACAACTTGAGGGCGGGTAAATGATGACAGCAATTTCATTTTGAAGTGAACTATTCCTTTAAGCAGTGAGAAATGCTGTCGGACATGTTCGCTCTCTATGCAGTCAGGCATAAATAAAATGTACGTAATGGATGCGGTTTAAAGACATGCTACAGGTCCTTTGGATTCACATTGGGAACATTTCTGTTGCTTCTACAGGGCGCCACATAATAATGCTTACCGCACATATAAGCTTCTTCTGTTCTGTGAGCTACTGGACCCAGAATGAGGCGTTCTGTGCCGCTAAAAGGAGAAACACAATCCACTGGAAGGATTGTTCTATGAAATTAAATATTAGTTCGAAAATTAGTTATTTAATTAATTTGTTGTCTTGTCAATCAGTTATTGTAACCTCAGTTTGTCAACTCCGTCAGATGAAGGTTTCTGTTCGTATTGAAAGAAATATTGTTATTATTTGTTCCATTTATTGTGTTAAAATATGATATTATGTCTGATTTACCAAGAACATTGGTTATATATGTTTAATATTAAAAAGAAGGGTAGATAATTAAGGAATTTAGGAACTGGATTGTTCATCAAAAAAATGAGAGAATGTATTTATTGACTTACCTTTACTGAACACCATTATGACATTGTTCAAGTCTTTACAGTGTTGTTGGATGAATCAAATTAAAACAGCATGCTTTTTAATGCGTCTGAAGGAGTTGACACAAATTAAGTTATGAAGTGAATAAATGTACATTTTCAGAAAAACCTGTTCCCTCACATGGTTCATGAGATATAGCCGACGTGAACATGCATGATGTGTGTGTTTGTGTGTGTGTATATACACTCACCTAAAGGATTAGGAACACCATACTAATACTGTGTTTGACCCCCTTTCGCCTTCAGAACTGTCTTAATTCTACGTGGCATTGATTCAACAAGGTGCTGAAAGCATTCTTTTGAAATGTTGGCCCATATTGATAGGATAGCATCTTGCAGTTGATGGAGATTTGTGGGATGCACATCCAGGGCACGAAGCTCCCGTTCCACCACATCCCAAAGATGCTCTATTGGGTCGAGATCTGGTGACTGTGGGGGCCATTTTAGTACAGTGAACTCATTGTCATGTTCAAGAAACCAATTTGAAATGATTTGAGCTTTGTGACATGGTGCATTATCCTGCTGGAAGTAGCCATCAGAGGATGGGTACATGGTGGCCATAAAGGGATGGACATGGTCAGAAACAATGCTCAGGTAGGCCGTGGCATTTAAACGATGCCCAATTGGCACTAAGGGGCCTAAAGTGTGCCAAGAAAACATCGCCCACACCATTACACCACCACCACCAGCCTGCACAGTGGTAACAAGGCATGATGGATCCATGTTCTCATTCTGTTTACGCCAAATTCTGACTCTACCATCTGAATGTCTCAACAGAAATCGAGACTCATCAGACCAGGCAACATTTTTCCAGTCTTCAACTGTCCAATTTTGGTCAGCTCTTGCAAATTGTAGCCTCTTTTTCCTATTTGTAGTGGAGATGAGTGGTACCCGGTGGGGTCTTCTGCTGTTGTAGCCCATCCGCCTCAAGGTTGTGCGTGTTGTGGCTTCACAAATGCTTTTCTGCATACCTCGGTTGTAACGAGTGGTTATTTCAGTCAAAGTTGCTCTTCTATCAGCTTGAATCAGTCGGCCCATTCTCCTCCGACCTCTAGCATCAACAAGGCATTTTCGCCCACAGGACTGCCGCATACTGGATGTTTTTCCCTTTTCACACCATTCTTTGTAAACCCTAGAAATGGTTGTGCGTGAAAATCCCAGTAACTGAGCAGATTGTGAAATACTCAGACCGGCCCGTCTGGCACCAACAACCATGCCACGCTCAAAATTGCTTAAATCACCTTTCTTTCCCATTCTGACATTCAGTTTGGAGTTCAGGAGATTGTCTTGACCAGGACCACACCCCTAAATGCATTGAAGCAACTGCCATGTGATTGGTTGATTAGATAATTGCATTAATGAGAAATTGAACAGGTGTTCCTAATAATCCTTTAGGTGAGTGTATAATATACAGTTTTGTGTCGGGTATGCATATTCAATCATTTTAAACCTGTTAAGTGTCACCCCCCTTTTTATTGAATAGACATGAAAATGCACATTTCGAACTTAAATGGTTTTAATTCAAGAATGCTTTGGAGTATAGACGTAAGATTGGTCTTGTTATAAAGAAGACATTTGGCCGATTTTTGTAGAAGTGAAATCAATTAAGAAAGTGAAACAGAAAAAAAAGTTATAGAAGTTTGAGTTTATGGAAATGTACAATGTAAAACAAAATAATTATTCATATTTTATTTAAAATATATATTTTCAAAACCTGGGCTACTCTAAAACTGCAGAAAAAGCAAAGCCAAAAAATCTGAACTGAATCAAGAGTTGTGTTTCAAATTTTAGGTTGATATCTCAAAAAATGAGCTTTCAGTAAGATTTTGTTTGGGCGCAGTACCGAACGCTTCCACTAGGGCACAACCAGACTCCATTACTGCCCATATAAGGGCGCCTCCATTTCCAAATGTGTTTTAAGTGATATGAACCATTATTTCCACAATTTTCATACAATTTATGAAGTAGACATCCGATTCAGAAGTAGTATGGGAAGTTTGGCAGATTTTGATATGAATTCAACCTCTAAGAAACACATACAAAGAACACGCATGTGCGTCATAGCTGGCTGCCACATCACAAATGGTGAATTTATAGTTTTTTTCTTTATATTTAAAACATTTTCAGACCTTTTTTTCTAAAATAATTGAATGGATGCTATCTTTTGATCTCTTGGCATGAAAACTACCAGGTTTCTACCATTTTTTTCATGATTTTTCATGTTCATTTCTATTTCAAAATAAAGGTCTGAACTCGCCTTAGGGGTATGAAAATATTCTTGTTGCAAATTGATAAAGTACGGCTCCTCTGTAATTTATTTTGAAAATCAGTCAACAAATATGGAAACTAGCGATTATAAGCTTTCAAATGATATATAGTTTGTCAATATTACTTAAGGTTTTTACTAAGATATTATTGTTTTAAAAATATAATGGCAAACGTCCCACCTGTGGGACGGTGGCAGTTATGTTTTATCATTCAAAGAATATATGTTTCTTATATAACAACTAATCATTTCTTTATTTTAAGTTAAAAAAAAAGTTTAAGTTTAAAAAAGAATCGAAGAATCTGAAAACTTCAACTTTCACAGCTTGAAAAAGATATTTAAATGAGTCAAAAGTGCCCCTGATTGAAGGATCACCCATTTGTTGTGAACCCTTCATGTGGACTGACACACACACTGCTTGGTTCCCTGTTCCTGTAGCTCAGTGCCGAACCGGCACACGTTCACCTGTCCCTTCTGTAAGCAGCAGAACCTGGACCAGGACGGGCTGGTGGAGCACTGCACCTCACGCCACGCACACGACCCGCGCCAAGTGGTGAGGCTTTAATCTGTTCATGTCTTTAATGTAGTTTAATGTCAATTAATGGCCAAAGGAACATAAGCATATTTTGTTGTAGTTACAGTCACATGAAAAAATAAGTACACCCCTATGGAAATTGTGGGCTTTTTTTTGACATATTTGTACAAGCAAGACTCTTTGAAACAGTGCATATTAATAAAGTTGATATACGTGAACAAACCCACAAGGAAAATTCACTTGTCTAATCATGTGTTTAACAAAAATATCAATAAATGTTATTTTCCTCTGTGGAAAAAGTACATCCTTGGGCTCTAGTTACAGCTATACTTATTTATCATATTCTGTGTACCGATTTCAAAAAGAGGATCAAATCTTTTGCTGGGGTGCAAATATGTCAAAAAGCCAACAATTTCCATGGGATGTACTTGTTTTCACATGGCCGTAAGTCAGAGATGGGCATAAATACATGGAAATGTATTTAAAATAAAAATACAAAATACCGTGTGGGGAAATGTAGTTGTAAATGGCGTGTCTGAACTAGTCGATGCATGAATCCTGGACCCTGATAAAGAGGTTGACTGGCAAAAAGTATTTTATGTATTTTGAAAATACAATATTTCTCATCTTAAATGCATTTAAAAACAAATCACATTAGATTTTTTTCCAAAGGCTTCAAAATACAAAATAGTATTTTGTATTTCAAATACATATTTTAAATGCATGTATCTGAAATACTGCCCATCCCTGCCGTGAGTTTAGGAGAATAAACAGCTGCTAGTGGCTGGTTGCATAAAATGCTTAGACTAGACTTACCGGTACAAATGTTTTTCTTCAAGAGTGGTCATAACCTCTTAAAGTCAGTTACGAAAGGAAGATTGGTCTAAATGTAATCTGAAAGGTAGGACTGGTCTAACTGCTAGTTGAACGGTCTAGTCTTAAATCTACTCTTTTCCTCCTCACACTTAAACAGATCATCTCCTCACAGGTCAAAATGACCCAGAGCTTAAACAATACACACATTTCCCTGTCCATAAATCTTATAAATCGTGTCTATAAACACCAGTCTATTTCTCATTTTTGTTGTTGATTTTTCTTTTATTTACCTCTATTATTTTAATTGAAAATAAGCTTCCTCTTTTTTTTAAACATTATTTCACAAAAACAACAACATAAATAGATTATTCCAGTCCAATTCTAGTGAAAACCTCATATTAGGTCATGCACTGAGTCATTAAAGTGTCATTGACCTACATGTTATGATTATGGCCACTAGAGGGCATACAGGGTCTCTATGGAGCTTGAGCAGATAAACGGGAATATGGGAACAACTCCAATTTGAAATAAAATTGTTCTTGAATTTGTTTTGTATGCATTCAGATATATATATATATATATATATTTAGACATTTAAATAACTAATCTTTTATAAAAAATATTTTAAAAATCATAATTTGTGTGTGTGTGTGGATTTGTATGAAAAAAAGTAAAGTAAAACAATGAAATAAAGAGGTTGAGGATTAAGGACTATTTTTTGTATACCCACAAAAACTTGAATCTAGTGTGTGTTTGTGTTTCCTATTTCAAGTGTGGTACCATTCAGATGAACACCTGATTTTTTGTACTTATTTTTTAAATAAACCCTTTCCGATCACAATGACCCAGAGAGAGGAGTAGGGTTCACGAAGGGGATATTTGGATACTTTACTGCAACCAGTTTTATTTATTGTAAATTGCATGTATGTACTGAACAATTTAACCAGCAAGAAGTCACCATCTCCGAGAATTAGGGGGAGATTAAGTTCTTTATACAGTATATCAGTTTTGATAGGGTTCTCTCTCCATTGCGTGAGCCTTTACCTTTAAATAGAGAAGACTCTGAGAAGTGGCAAAGAGTATGTTCATCTACATGTATATTGACCATCATTATTAAATCAGGATGTACTGTTGGAGTCTCTGGAAGTGAGTGTTGGTCTCTAACCCCGTGTCCCTCCTGCAGGTGTGCCCGATCTGTGCCTCCATGCCCTGGGGCGACCCCAATTACAGGAGCGCAGACTTCTTTCAGCACCTCAGGATAAGACACGCTTTTTCTTACGACACGTTTGTGGTAAGTGGCTTATAACAGTTCAATGCCCTGCTTTTCCACGGTTAAAAGAAATGCGTCACACTGTCGATACACTAAATCATCCAGCTATCAACAGATCAATTTTCAGTGATTTAACTTGCATTCTCTTAGTAAATTAAGATTTTACTAACCTTGTATATTACCTTTGGTATACATAGTTAGTCAAATTGAAGTTAAGCTGGGCGTTAGCCTTTCAGTTTCGCAGAGCTTTGTGTTAAACCATTTATGTTGTCAGGTATCGGGTAGTTGTGCAAACTTATGAAACTGTAAAGAGTTACCTCTGTGCACCAAAACAAGTCGAGTATACTTATTATTAAAACTGGAGGAACTTAAAGGTAAAGTTCAGCCAAAAATGTACTCTCAAGTTGTTTCTTTGTTCTGTTGAAATAAAAAAAATACATATTTTGGACGATCATCAGTTGGACCCCATTGACTTCCATAGCATGGGAGAAAATACTGTGAAAGTCAATGGGGACCAGAATCTGTTTGCTTACCAAAATATCTTACACATATAATAACACATATTTCCACGTCCCTATAAATAACCACGCATTGACCAAAAAACATGTTGCTTATCCTTTATAAAATCTATTAAATGAAAGATCATACTTTTCTAACCTAAAGAATGAAAGCAATCATGGTAGTAATGATGATCGGGGGACATTATTCTGCTCTGCTCTCAAACTTATGAGTTTTTGCTGTTTAAAATTTTAAGTTGCTTTGACTAAATTGCCTACAAATGGACTATTTAATGTGCATGCAATATCCAAGACTAAATAGTTCAGTCAACCTCTAAGTGAATGAAATTGCTGGCGGCCTGTGTTCTGAGTTGAGACGGCTTGTAACCGATCTTAAGTGGAGATGTTTCTCTTTTCATCAGGATTATGCTACAGATGAGCAAGCCATGATCCAGGAGGCTCTACAGCGCTCCATGGTGGAGAACTGACGTGGACGTGACGCAACCAAAAACTACTGATTGTGCTTAAAAAAGAATCAACAAACTACAAGGAGATTCAGGGCTATTCGGATATATTGTTATACACACACAAATTTTGGTGATGCCAAAGTTTCCATTGGTGTAATATTGAGGATTTGCTTATTCAAACTTATAATAATAAGCATATGGATCACATGCATTCATATACAAGACATTACGATATACATTCATAGCTGTCAAAATATATTCTGCCAATCTATAATTTTTTCAGCTTTTATAACAGATTTTTGTTTATGTAGTAAAGTTTGTATAGCAGATTGTCAGATTTTGTGGCACTAGAACAGAATGGCCCGTGTAATTATTATTATTTTTTTCTTTCCTTTTATGGGTTATTTTGAAACCTCAAAATTGAGGTGAGCTCATAGGGTAGAAATACTGCTATTGAATCAGATCAGTCTTTTGATCCCGAGATTGTGATTTTTGGTTTATTTAGTTGTTTTAAGAAGCAGTTTAACACTTGTGGGAGGTGTGTTTCACGGATTAGTCTTGAGATATGTGTTTGTTCAAACCAATAGGGGGCAGTACTGTATCATTAATCCACTGTAGACGTACATGGCTCACTCTGACTTATTAAAGGTTTGTACTGATCTGCCCTTAAAGGGATAGTTCACCCAAAATGTTTAAATTCTGCAGTTATTCACCCTCATGTGAATACCCAAGTCCTGAACGTGCTGACTTTCATTTGTGTGGACAAAAACAGTTCTTCAAACCGGGGAGAAAGTGTCATTCAGGTTTGGAGCAATATGAGGATGTGTAAATGATGACAGAATATTCATTTTTGAATGACATTTTTAAGCTCAAAGTTCATAAATGTAACCATGTAGAGGCTGTTTGCACTCTTCCTACTTTTTTTTCGTGTTTATATAGCAGTCATACTGTAGATAGCAGTTTTATAATATGTTCTGTAATATTTAGTCTGTTTAAAATGGCAGTAGTTTGAAATCCTACAATATATTGAACAAAATTATAAAATTGCGCCCTATAAAGTGGAACTTGTGAAACTATAAAGTGTTGCATGTTGTTCGATGCAGATACGTCATATCCTCCGCTTGCTTTCTTCATGTGTTATTATTATTAGTGCATAATTGTACTGATTCATTAACTTGTAAGTTACTTGGGTGAATTGCTTGTGTATAGTTAATAAACTTTTTTTCTTTTTCTTTTTTCAAAAGCCTTTAAATGTTTCAAATGAAGCTTCTTTTCTCAATCCTTGATTGTGTTATTGGAAGCATGTTGAAAAAACAGCCTTTATTACTTCACCCCTTCACATATTGCTTTTCCCCTTCTGTTTAATGCATGTGCATTCAATCTGGTTACAGTGTGAATCTCTCCCCCCCGTCCGCTGTAACTCCATTACTGTTGCTCATTTTCTGTCCCACAGCGACTGTCAGCTCTCATGTCTGAAGGTGCTAAATCCTGATAAATTAAAGCTCTTTAATTATTTAAACACTGGACCCTGAAATCAGCGTGAGTGATTTATACCGGTGTGTTAGACATGCTGGGCCAGAAACAACACCCACCTCTCTGATGGATGGCTAAATGGAGGGGGGAGAAAACACACGCTATAACAGTAACGGGCCCTTTCCCTGAAACCTGTCACAAAAACCTGCTCATCATTCAAGTCTCCAAAAAGGATCCCACAGCCTGAGGATATAAAAGGAAAATCCTAAATGCAGTTTGATAGAAGAAGAGGGAACCATTTTCAGTTCCTCGTCCACTTGTTTAGTCTGACGTCACAGTTTCTGGGAGTGAACTCTCATACTAGCATACACATGCTGTAATACTCATGAAACATCATGATCCTAACTTTACTGAAATCTCCACTGGACAGACAGTGATTCATGTTTCAGTCCGGGACGCTGAGCCCAGAGACTGCAGTGTACACCGTGAGTTTGCTATAAATGAGTATAGTGCTCATAAACGGCTGTTGACGTATCATTCTCACTTGAATCAGAGAGAAACGGACCTGGTTCCAGGTATCGACGACAGTATTTGATGCGTCGAGTGGGCGACCTCTTATGGTCTTAAACATTTTGTTCACACTTGGTATGTTTGGGTGGATTAAAACGAACCCTGGTGCGATGGCTCTGTTAGTGCGGGTCATTTGAATAAGTGTGAACGCTGCCGTCTGAACCCTGGTGCCACCAAACAAGAGGACCCGAGACGCTGAAAAGATGGGACTCGATCCACTTCCAAATGAACTCTGGTGCGGTTCAACTCAAATATGAACTCAACACACACCAAAAACAGGACTTGATGTCACAAGATGCGACCCTGAAGAGAACCGAATGCTCCAGCATTTGTTTTTTCTCATCATAGTCGTGATGTTGCCCATCACAGTTCAGTAGAGGATCAGAACCGGGTCTCCTCACAGCAGATCTTCATTTGTGTGACGGAGGGATTCCTGACGCTGTTTTACACATTATATAAGCTCTTCATGATTCTCAGCTGCTCAAAACACCATCATATGTACAGTAGCTACACACATACAACGAGCGCTCTTAGCCCAGAACACAGCATTGGTTTGGATGTTCGGTAAGCTCTGTCGTGAAATATATGTAATATAAGCCGACCAATCAGGTTGTGAACATACAGTATCCCTATGTCTTAAGGTTCGGTATCTTTAGGTTCAGTGTTAAAATACCAATGTGAACGCTAAGCGGACCAGGACTAAATGTTTTTTGATCCAGACCAAGTGAACCAAACCACAAGTGTGAACACACCCTTAGTCCCGGTTGCTTAGCGTTCACACTGTCATTTTTAACACCTAACCCAAATATACAGCGAACCGCACCAGAGTTCATTTGGAAGAGTCTCATCTTTTCAGCGTCTCGGTCCTCTTGTTTGGTGGCACCAGGGTTCAGACGGCAGCGTTCACACTTATTCAAATGACCCGCACTAACAGAGCAATCGCACCAGGGTTCGTTTTAATCCAACCAAACATGTCAAGTGTAAACAAACCCTATGAAGAACTCTTTAGCTACATTATGTAGCTGTCGGGATGGATTTTGCTGGAAATTGCACACATGCATGATTCCCGTGTCACGTCATACCTGTACACAGACTTGCTCCGGCATGAAGCTGTTTGAAGCTTGTCACAACGAATGAGCAAAAATTACATAAAGGTTATTTATTCATCCATCCACTCCAAGATGTCCAGCATTCATGAAAACACCTGTGCCTCGAAGCATGTTCATCCCTGCAGAGGAGCAGAGCCCAAGAATACGTTGAAATGTGTTGATATTAAGCACAGCCTACTAATACTTTTAATGAGAGTTAGTGTATATGTAGTTGCAAAGTTACTTACAGTTAGTAGAGTGTCTAAAGTGGACCATCGAAATAAAGTGTTACCAAAACATTAGCGCCTAAATAATGAACACTGTCAGATGCAGTGTTAATTTACTACACTTGCAGAAGAACATTGTTTTTGTTGAACTTCGGCCAAAGTTTAGTATGATACCATTGGAGAACACTTTCAAATTATGTAGGATAGGATATGAAACCAGGAGATCCTTGAAAGATCTATTTGATAAACTAAAAAAACAAATCAAGAACAAGTGTTTCTTGAGATTAAACCTACGATGTGTAGAACCGTATTTTTAAGAGGAGCTCTCGCTATGCCTCTATATTGCTTTTTAAACCCATTTATTTGGGGTTTGTGTAGATAAATTGTTAATTGCACTTCTTTGTGAGTGACAGGGGAATTTATGATGAAACTCTTCCCGGCAATCAGTGGCGAACGGCAAGTTTATTTACACCGTCCACAGGGACAGAAGATGCTTCCACAACGTGTGTGTTGTCTTTCCTTCCCACACACTGTTTCAGTAATTAGTTTCCAGGTCTCCATCAGGCCCCTGCCTCTACACAGTCAGTTCTCCAACCTGCTACATGCTTTTCTTTTTTAAAGATTACTTCTTTCTTCTTTTGTATTATTATTATTTTGCTCCTGGCAGCTGTAGAAGTTCTCCAAGTTTGATCTAACAAGTTATAGGGCTTCCAGGCAGGAAGGAAATGGTCCTGCAAAACACTGTCTCTCGCTCTCACCGTCTCCTCGTCTCCCTCCCTTTTTGGTGGCAGTAGTTTTAAGGGAAGATAGAGGTAGGAAAAAAAGAGAAGAAAGTGAACATACTAAATGAAAATTTCATAAAGTTGAGCATGTGGTTTCTTTGATGAGGGAATGTGAAACGGTGTTAAGTCTCAAGGCTGTGTGAAAGCGGTTATTAGCGCCACATGTTCCTCCTGCAGGCTTGTGCCGTGAGAGAGACGAGGGTTTCGCTTTCCTCAGATGTGTCTCGTGCCTCCTTTTCTCATGTTCCCTTCTTCAGTCGCCCGTGTAGTCTCCGAACTCATCACCTGTTAGAAGTGAACTTGACAAGCGCTCGTCATCACCATCATCTCTGGCAGTGAAGTTGTTCTCCAATTGACTGAACAGACATTTTGACTAGGCCCACATACAAGTGATCTGCAATTTCTGCAGAATTTGAATGGCCGTCTTTCACAAATTCATACACTTATATTCTTCCTTTTATTTTTTTGCTTATATTACACTGATTGCGTAGCCTGGTTAAAACCAGACCATTCTCAGTTGTAACTGAGTTATGGTCTGGCAAAGCGTCATAGACAAATCAGTTCCAGAGGGGCGTCACCAACGGACGTCGCGGATAGACCTAAACCCAATCAGAGCGATGAAGGAGATGACGTATGCAGAGCGGCGGAGAAACATCTCCGAGTGTTGTTCTTTGCTCGGTTTTTAACAAAAAGGAAACGTTCAAATTGCTTAAAGGAGAACTCTGGTGCTAAATGAACCTTTGGTCTAATAAAACATTGGTACCTAGTCAACCGTTCTCTGAGATTTGTTTTCATGATAATCGAATGTAAAGAGTTGTATCTCTAAAAACTGTTTAGCGTATAACGCTAGTAATGGGGGCATTTAATAAGTAAAAAGAAATCGCTAGTTTATACCACTAACAAGGCTCAAAATAGCCCCACACGAACACAGTAACATAATGAGGGTCCCTACATGCAAAACGAAGCATTGAGAACTTTGTAAGTGTACAGACTGTTTAATAAGAAGATAAAGATGAAGACAGTCCACTTCGTGTATACAGACAGGAGCCATCTTTGGAAAACAGTCTCGACTAATCAAACCACGAACGACGTGCTAAGTGAGCTGAACTGTATGAAGTTCAGTGAACTTCTGAACTGTATGAATGGCGTTCGTGGTTTGATTAGTCGAGTCTGTTTTCCAAAGATGGCTCCTGTCTGTATACACGAAGTGGACTGTCTTTATCTTTATCTTCTTATTAAACGGTCTGACTTACAAAGTTCTCAATGCTTCGTTTTGCATGTAGAGACTCTCATTATGTTACTGTGTTAGTGTGGGGCTATTTTGAGCCTTGTTAGTGATATAAACTAGCGATTTCTTTTTACTTATTAAATGCCCCCATTACTAGCGTTATAAGCTAAACAGTTTTTAGAGATAAAACTCTTTACATTCGATTATCATGAAAACAAATCTCAGAGAACGGTTGACTACCAATGTTTTATTAGACCAAAGGTTCATTTTGCGCCGGAGTTCTCCTTTAAAACAGACGCGATAGCTGATTCGAACGAGTGATGTTCGCCGGCGGCATCCATCTTTGTAATGTAGGCTACAAAATCTGCTTCAAAATCCCAGCGCTGTCGTCATCGTGTAAAGCCCGCCCCAACGTTTCTGATTGGTGCCTCGATTTCGGCGGATTGGAAATGGGCTTGAATGAGCTCTTTGCCAGACTAACTTTCAGAGCAAATCTAAATTTGCCGGAAGTTGTCTGGGTTTTCCCAGGCTACTGATTTCAGATACCAAAAAGAGAATCAGAAAGAGCTTTACTGCCAAGTGTGCTTCACTGTAAACCCTAACGCTCGAAATAATTAATTGGTTTGAGTAGAGCCAACTCAAATTAAACAAATTAGTTCAATCAAATGAACTTTTGTGAGTGCTTAGAACTTTCTTTTTCTTTTGAGGTCATAGAACTGACACGTTTTAAGTAAATTAATTGTTTCCTTGTTCGGAGTTTAATTAACTTTTTTCTTTTAATTTCGACAAACTTAAATTTAACTGAAACTGGGCTGGGATTTCTATTTCCCAGCATGCTTTGGCATGACACTCAAAAGGGAGAGTAAATGCTAATGTTTTTGGTGCAATATTAATGTTAAGTGGGACATTTAGTTGTGTTTAATGTTGTGTTATGCTAGAAAACTCTCTGTAAAGTTATTTGTTTATGTAGGGTTACCAACATGGTGACGAGTGGAGCATGAAGTTTGAGAACAGATATAGGTTAAATGTTTCATATTGCTGTATTGCTTTTTTCGATAGTCCACTTTAGACATTCTACTAACTATAAGTAACTTTGCAACTACATGCCAACTAACCATCATTAGAGTATTGGTAGACTGTGTTTAATATCTGCTAACTCTTTATTGTGATGCTCCTCAACAGAAATTCTTCTGACTATAAGTAACTTGGGAACTACAAGTCAACTTATTCTCCTAACCCGAACCCTAACACCTAACCATAACCTAACAGTCTGACAGTCTACTAATACTCTAATGAGAGTTAGTTGACATGTAGTTGCAAAGTTACTTATAGTTAGTAGAATGTCTAAAGTGGACTATCGAAATAAAGTGGAACCAGGAATTGTGTTACCAATTAGCATGTTAACATTTATTGAATTAGCTTGTTAAATCTAGCCAAGTTTCCACTTTCCACTGCTAAATTGAGATTGCATGATAATTTTAAGTTAAATGTATGAATTAGCTTACTCAAATATTTCAAGTAAGGAGCAATTAAAATGTATGAGTAAAAATCCAGTTCTGCTTACTTTAACTTGAAATTTCTTAACTTGAAAAATTGTATGTAACTGATTACCTCAAATTTGTTGAGTTTTGCCAACTTATTGGGGTTTACAATGTGGTATTGAACCTTCCAGTACACACACATAAATATAACAAGACACATCATAAAGTTTAAGAATAACACATATAAAAAAGTATAAGACAGAATTTAGTCAGAATACACATTTACAGAGAATGAACATATTTACAGTATTGTGAATAATAATATAAATAAATAAATAGGGCTAAATTACTTTTACAAGGATATTGCACACAAAGTGGGGTATTGGATCCTGTGTCTAGATGTTCTAGACTAACTGTCCGTTGTAGTCTCCTGATGGCTGAACCAAACCAGACAGTTACAGATGAACACAGGACAGACACATTGATTTCCATCGCATTTTTTTTTTCTACTATGGAAGTCAATGGGGTCCATCAACTGCCTGGTTACGGACATTCTTCAAAATATCTTCTTTTGTGTTCAGCAGAAGAAAGAAATTCATTCATACAGGATATTCATTTTGAAGTGAATTATTCCTTTAACCTTTCAGCAGCATTTGTATTTCCATTTAACTGATGTGATGCGTAGAACAACCAAAATAATACAAGCATCTGTTTTGGGTAAAACCTGACACACTTTTAGCGCCACTCACTGGAAATTTCGCTTTGAGAAATGCCGCAAAACGTGCAAGAAGCAATGGGGTATTATATTCCCATTTCCGGCATTGGGATGGCGAGTTTTCGCATTTTCTTCACAAAATGTAAAACATCTATTTTATTGTCCTCTTGTCTTGAAAAGGTGTATTAAACATTAGAAGAAAATGTCCATTTCCACTGCCCATTGAACTCTCTTTCACATCAGCGTGTTCTGATCTTAATATGTGCTCCCAATAACATGATATTCACTCGCGGCTGTGTACTGTTTATCTTCTTATATTTGTGCCTGGAAAGTGTAAGGTTTCTCTCCTTCATATTTTTGCTGATCCAGGTATATATGTGCGTTTTGATCATAGCATGGGGAGTCCGCTCACCGCCCAAAAATTCCTCAACGTCAGGAGAAACAGGAAGCCCGAAACAGGAATCCCGCCACATGCCCCGGCGGCACGGCAGGTTAATCCTTTCAAATGTTTGAACAGAAACGGCCACCGGGCATCCCCGACTTCAAGACCCAAATCTGCACGACTCTTCCGCTGCTAAACTCCTGCCGTCCGACTTGCAGCTCTTCCTGTGTGGCTGCCTGTGTGTGGGAAGCGGCCGAGACTTTGATTTTTATAACGCCTGAAACCAACCTGGCACTGAATCAGCTCCTAACACTCACCAGGCTTTCCAGGCGCACTCTCGTTAACTTCCTGCGCTCCACGCCAGCCTTAAAGAGAGAAAGAGGAAGGAAATAAGAGAGAGATTGGTATATTGTGAACCCACAACACCTCTCCTCAACCCGACGTTCATGAAATGACTGGGAAAGTGACCTCCAATCATGAAGGAACTCTATATGCCCATAGGGAAGACATTACTAATGAGATCTCTGTAATATCTCTATTGTTTGTTTGCGGTCTCTAGGGGGAGGAGAGATTAGATGGAGTCGTGTGATTACATTTTTTTGTGTGTGTTCTATTGAAAAAAGCGACTTAAGGTTGCGTAAAACTTTTCTGATATTTCACTTGAGAGAAAGACCCAATGATCTCTCACGCTGCTCCTCTCAACCGTGTCACGCAGTGGTCTGAGATTAGCCAAGTCACAAAGTCACAGATTTCAAAATCGATTATTTCTCATCACATTTTTAAAGCTATCTTTGATCGTTTTATTTCTATAGGAAATAATAAAGAAGAGGTTCGAATAGCCCGCCTTATTGGCAGAAGCTATTCAAATGAATTTAACTACTGGCGTGGAGAGTACGGCGGGGGGCGCTATAGCTTTTGACGTGAATGACCCGGGTTCGAATCCGCCTTTTTCCGAACTCATTCTTCTCCCTTTTCCCAGTTTGATCAGCTCAGAGAGGCCTTTATTAATACAAAATCTGAAACTATAATTGGAAATAAAGTGCCTAACATGAATGTAATTGTGGGAAGCAAGTGCTTATTTGTCAAGTACAGGTCCCAATAAATCAGCATCCATTTATAATTTTAATAAATATCACACTAAACTTGTTATTATTGAATACTGTTTGTACAACAATACACTGAGGTGCAATTAGTATCTGCCACTGTTTGCACAATATAACTAGCATCTAACTACTACTTTTCCACTTAGCATCTATGGCTATCTACACTTAGTGTATACGTCATTTAACGCTATTTGCAGTTATAACAGCCTGTTCTCACGTTAATGCGTCTCTATAGCACGCATTGTGTATTATCGTGCAATTTATACGCGAAAATGAGTTTTAACGTGCATATGATACGCAGTTTTCGCGTGCATTTGATACGCAGTTCATTTGCGTGTAATACACACGCACCCCACACCACTCATTCTACCCAAACGTATAATACACACGCACCCCACACCACTCATTCTACCCAAACGTATAATACACACGCACCCCACACCACTCATTCTACCCAAACGTATAATACACACGCACCCCACACCACTCATTCTACCCAAACGTATAATACACACGCACCCCACACCACTCATTCTACCCAAACGGATAATACACACGCACCCCACACCACTCATTCTACCCAAACGTATAATACACACGCACCCCACACCACTACTAAACCTACCCATGCGTATCCTATGCACGTAAAAACTCATTTTCGCGTATAAATGAAGTTCCTAAACGTAAATTAGGGAGGAGCGAGCCCATCCAATCTTTCAATCAACAAACAGAGTATATAAGCAGCCGCTTACCTCTCCCTAGTATCAGCTGTTCCAGTATGCATTACTGCCGCAAGGAATAATGTCCGACATCACGGAAATCCAGCTCTTTCCTTCAGACGACGAACTGTCAAGCCTTCCTGGGACACAGCCAGTCACACCCCGCGTGAGATCGAATCTTACGGATCATCTTCATGAGCGTTCTGATCGAGAAATCCAGCGCTCATATAAACCACGTTCCAAAAGGCAACGCTCTCCTCTATCTTCAAGATCGCCAGTTTTAACTGAGCCTCGTCCATCTTCTCTCCATTCTTCCGCTGCTAATACACCGATTCCACCCATTTAAAAATGTTCAGTCAACAGCCTACGTCAAGTCCTCTCCAGCTCCGGAATCCATTTCTCCTGCAGATCAGCAAAAGCTCAACTCTACGATCTTTACATCAGTTCTTACAGTTCCAGCATTCCATCAAACACTTCAGCATCTTATAAAAGCAAGACTCGCACCTCTTCTACCTCCGTTTCTCTCCCGGTTCGGCGTTCCGAACCCACACAATCCCAACGCGCCGATCCAAAGCCCGCCGGCGCCGCCGCGCAATAGCATCCAGCTGCAGCTCACACTTCCTTGTCCGCCGGTATTTCCACCCGGCCAGCAACAGCGGCCGCAAAAAACAGTTCCGCTTCTTCTCCAGCTCTCACAAACTTCATGCAGTCAGCCCCACTCCCCAGGCAAGAACCAAACTCACAAACACATTCCTCCGACTTCCCTCTGCTTCTCCAGTTCTCTCTAAACTTCTTTATAATAACCCTTGTGCCAGGTCACCCTCGCACACCGTTACATTTTCTCTCACCCTCAAACCAACCTACTCAAAGAGCGGATCCTAGCGCGAGGTTGCCTTCGCTAGCCATCTTCCCTCTTTCCTTCCATTCCAATTCGCCTCACCCCTTTTTCCCCTTCTATCTTCCAATTGTCTCCTAATATTCTTTCCAGTTCACATCAGAGCGTGAGGTTGCCTCAGCAAAGGATTTCTACACTTTTCCACACAAAACCTCCCCTTCCTCTCACTTAGGCCATGCCAGCCATCTTGGACACCAGCAGTGTTCTTCTTCTTCGTCTTTTACTGGCGACTTGCAACCAATTGGAGCATTATTGCCACCTACTGTATCTTATTTACTTTTGCTTAAATCCTTAGGTTTAGTCCAGTTTGTTGTAGATAAGATGATATGATTTTAAGCACCATCTTTCTGGATTTATTTGAGAAGATATTTGTAATGTTCATTTGTTTGATTCCTTCATGTTCCAGTCCATTCCTTAAATCCATTCTTTGATTTGAGTATTTAATACACTCAAACAGCACATGTTCCACAGTTTCCACCAGCAGTGTTGGGGAGTAACGGAATATATGTACTGGCGTTACGTATTCAGAATACAAATTATGTGTAGGCCCATCTATATTCCGTTACAGTTACAATTTAAATAGTTGGTATTTAGAATACAGTTACATTGTTGAAATCATTGGATTACATTACGATACTTCTGTTTCACGAGTTTAGTGACTCTCTAAATACATTAAGGCAACTCAGCATTTCCCAGAAGCCCCAATGTGAAAACGAAAAATGTGCGGTTTGCGTGATCAGTCACAATGAGTCGGAAGAGGAGCAGCGGGAGCTAGAATAGAGATGTAGCCGGAACTACAACAGAGACGGGGCAAGAATGCGTTTCGATCTCGGAAATTCAAACAGCATTTCACTTTAAAGAAAGAGAAGGGAGAACGAAATATAGCCTAACTGTGCAGTGCAACCTCTGCTTGCCAGCAACCAACCTCCTTTCAGCGTCCAAAGCAAGGGGGTAATCCATCAGCCGGAAGTTGAAGCTGCCTCCGGGGGCCGCCATTGTAGCTGGCTATCACCTGCTGTAAGCATCCCATTGACTCCCATTCATTTTGGCGTCACTTTGACAGCGAAGAACTTTACATCTGAGGCGTCCAAAGACTCCATTTGTCCATTATTTATTTCTAAAGAAACACGACAATGTATAAAAGACTCCATTACTTTGTATCTTACACGTTATGGCCCCGTAGAAGCCATTCTTGTAAAAATAGGCTAACGATTGCGTCATAACCACGGGACGCTCTGTCGTACAGTAGAGAAATTACCGTGTAGACAGAAGGAGAAGCTCGTAGGCAATCGTTTACTGTCTATGAGGCAATCGGGTGGACATGGAGGCATAAAGTCAAGGGAGAAGCCCATAGATAGAGAGTTCATAAAAGCAACGGGACAAAATATTTCAACAACAGATTTGTTTCAGATTTCAATTCAGATTTGTCCCGGCACAGCTACTAGAAGGTCAGATTTGTCCCGGCACAGCTACTAGAAGGTCAGCTCGTCGTCAAGCTCAGTTTGAGCCTGCGCCGTGCGCTTGGCTATCAGGAAGTGAGTGCCCATGTTGGGCTTCAACTCTCTCCGTTGAAATCAACGGGGTCGCTGCGTCCATTTCTTTTACTGTCTATGGTCCAAAGACTCCACCTCCAACCTGAAGAAGCATCTTAAAGTACAATCCGCTTGCCAGCCCATTCACTCTCAACAGCAGTCCATCTTCCAGCTCCTAACAATGCAATCGCCATGGAACCACTACCAGTCCCAGCCCATCTCCGTTCCCTAATTCTATCAGGTGCAACTATCGATCTTCCTTCTCTACTGACTTTCGTCCCTCTCAATGAATCCCACCGCTCGTTTGACTTAAATCGTTGATCTTACAAATTCTGTACAACCTTCAAAACGAGTTCTCTCACTTTCAGAATTTTGCGTTGCTTTTGCCAGATACACAGAAGTAATTTGCTCTTCATTTCCAGCCAGACGCAAGGAATTAAATGACTACCTCTCTACCATAGCAGAGCTCAGTCTCTCTTTCGGAGGTAGTAATTTTTATACATACCATAAGCTTTTTCCAGCTAAATCCTAAATGCGCCGCCCGCGTCACACCCTGGAACCAGTGTCCTTACTGGGAGCCTTGGACCTCGAACTATATAACAGAGTCTTCTTAGGCGTTCGAAGCCCTTCTTGCGCCATCTGCAGGTCTATCATTCATTCTACTTCAGAATGTCCCCAAACCAACTCAGATCTTCCGAACCATCCAGCTCCTTTCCAAGAAAAATCCACTTGATATGTCCCTCAATCAAGGAATGACCGTAACCAGATTTCTACCTCAGTTCCAGGCAGACAAGTGTGCAACAGCTTTAATTCATCACGTTGCAACAGACAACGATGCCACTTCCTCCATGTCTGTAATTTCTGTGGCGGAGCTCACGCCCGTTCTATGTGCCCTGTGCGGCGCTCCTTTAGCTAACTTTAACCGTCGACATTCTTAGCGTCTGCCTAACCACTCTCCGCTCAGGTCTTGTTCTCCTAACAAAACAAGAGCCCCAGACGCCATGTTCAATTTGGCTTTCTTCCGATCACCAAATCAAAATGCTAGGTCGATGGTCGTCCCTCGCCTTCGAAACATACGTTCGTTCAGATCTGCATAACATTAGGCAAGCACAGCAAACACTAGCATCCCTCTAAGTCTGGACCGCTTCTCCCTACTATTTTGCATCTCCCCGCTTACCTAGCCCCGCAGGGCGTGTATTCATCTGGATGCAGTGAGAGCTCTCCCTTTTCAGATGTGCGTGACCTACCACTCCTGGAGTGGGGTCTCCCATCTGAATCGCCGTGTGGGCTCTTCCGTTCAGAAGCATCATAGGCTCTCCCGTTCGACTCGCTGTGTGGGCTCTCCCGTTTTGATCGCCGAGTGAACTCCCTATTTATACATATGGGGGGGCTCTCTCCTTCGAAACGCTGCGGGAGCTCTCCCGGTCGAATTGCAGTGTGAGCTTTCCGTTCGGGCGCCGTGGGGGCTCTCCCTTTCCGAATCGCTGTGTGATCCTTCATGTTTTTAACCATGGAGGCTCTCCCGTTCGGATCGCAGTGTGGGCCCTCCTATCCGAATAAATCAGGACTGGAGGTACCAAGGATCGTACGTCCCTCGAACGCGACGGGCCATTGTGTCTTTATGTGATCTCCGCCCCCTGCGTCAGAAGGATGGTAGTTCTGCTTTTCCTATGTATACCGTAGGCTCCCTCTTGCTGCGTAGGGAGTTTCGCTTCAGACACCGGTGGCCCGTTCGCCTTTAGGGACGAGGACCTTCTTCCCCATTTGTGACATCTGGAAGCCCCATGTTCTCTAACTCCATGGAGCTCCATGTCATGGATGTGGCAGGGCGTTCTCCAACCTCGTACTCAAACCTCCAGTCCCAAGATACTCCCGCAGGAGTAATTTCTGAAAGTCACTGCCGCAGCAGTGCAGCGGTGAGATGTACCCCAGTCAAATTTCCACAAGCCCATGTCGTTTCACTCCACAATAAACGCAGGCACACTCTTTCAAACACAGCTCCCGCCGGAGCTCCACTCATAGCCCCACATGGTGGGCATAGTAGGGAGACGCAGTTCCAGCCAGGAGCCCCTTTAAACATATCACTGCCGCAGCAGTGTCCATCCATGCTCCATACAGCTTTCAATTTCCACTCTTTTGGGGGGTAACATACTTTAAGCTTATAGGCATCCCGTATTTGATCACGTTATTCTAACTTGCTGTCCCAAATATTTATTCAACACTTTTGGGGGGTATATCAGAGCTCGAGTTGAAGCTGCTTCATCGAGCCCCTCTCCAGCGGACAGCAAGCCAAATAAGTTTAACCTAATATCTTAAAGATTTTATGGGCAAACGAACTCGTTAAATGAAGTTCCTAAACGTAAATTAGGGAGGAGCGAGCCCATCCAATCTTTCAATCAACAAACAGAGTATATAAGCAGCCGCTTACCTCTCCCTAGTATCAGCTGTTCCAGTATCCCTCCACCTCCCCAAACTCCACCTTCATCTTAGGTACCTTGCCCTTTAATTAACAGGTCCTACATTTAGCCACTGGGGGGTATATCAGAGCTCGAGTTGAAGCTGCTTCATCGAGCCCCTCTCCAGCGGACAGCAAGCCAAATAAGTTTAACCTAATATCTTAAAGATTTTATGGGCAAACGAACTCGTTAAATTACACGATAAACACATAGAGTTTGAGAATTTAGTGTGATCGGGTTGGTTATAACGCTATAGTACAAAGAAAGATTGTTTTGTTGCAATCGGCACTTAGTCTAAATAGCATCTATCATTATTTGCACTTATTGGAAATAGCTGCAGCCTAATAAAAACACAGTTGATAAATAAAAGAGAACTGTGTATTTCTCAAAGTCTCCTGAGCTCTGAAGGTCCGACCTCTTAGCAATAAGGAGGCATTCGCACAGTCTCAAAGACTGGCTCATGTGGGGGACAAGGGGTTAAATCCAGACCACATGCTGTCTCCCTCATTTTATCTCTGTACTCTCTCTGTCATTAAACAATAATAGTAACTTGAAAACAAAAGGTTTTTCATGCAAAGTTGAAATCAGCGACCATGTGACCTGATGCATTCATTCTCTTTTGCTGTGGGAATGTGACGTATTAGCAGTCCATGAACTCTCCATAGGGATCTTGGTTCACTGGAAGCCTGCACGAGAGCCATGGCATTTGGCTTATAAATGATCTGCTTATTATAACTGCAGCCTTTGTATTTCTTTGCTACAATATACTAGTGGCAGATGCAAATGCACGGTGGTTTCTGTGGCAAAGGAGTCTTGGTATGGTCGCGTCAGGAGACGTTTCATTGCCAGGGAGGAGAAGAGCTGAGATGAACTCAGAGGTGTGTGAGTGTGTGATGGAGATATGGACCTATGGACTATTAGGTCACCACACTGTGGCTTTGGAAAACATGGTGAATGCACTGACGTTTACCGTCTTCCTCAGGTCATCTTTTCCAGTCTGTATTTCACTAAAGTCACTGGTGATTCACCAGTGTTTTAAGAAGCTATTTGGTTTATGGTCACTCTGAGATTGTTTGGTACAGACATTTTTGCAATACATTTTTTTGTAATTTTTCAGTCCAGAAACATATTTTTATTCTTAAAGTCACCATGAAATCAAAATTGACAATTCTTTTAGTGTTTATCAACTCTTTTCCTGGCACCATTTTTTTTAAGTTTCCAACCCCCGCCAGCGTTTTTGATCATTTTCAACAAAAGTTTCATGGCCCCCAGAATAATGTGTTGTATGAATATCTGAACATGCAATCAAAAGAAAGAACAGAGCCTCTGCTTTTATAATTTTTACTCGAGCTTAATGCATTGGGTTTTTTTAATCAACATTTGAAAGTTGGTATAAGTTTCATAAAAAGCAGCATTTTATGCTGTCCTGTAGCTCGTCCTGGGTCGACATTTCATTCAGTAGCGTTAGGCAGTTTTGATTCGCTCTTTATTGTTGATGGTCACGTTATTTTACGCATATGCTCGCATTTGCTATCGCTTGTTTCTTCTTCTTCTTCTCGTGTGTTTTGATCAGGAGAGTCAGTGCTCTTTCAGAGATGTGTAATAGCGCCCCCTACCGTATAACAGTGAAAACACTGAAAGCCGGAAAATTCTGTCAAAAGCGGGAAAGAGTTATGAATGATTAACCTGTGCACATGATTTTTTAAAACAAAAATATGAAATCTCTCAGATTAAATTTTTTTTGTGAACTAACCCTTTAATCCGAAACATTAGCATGCCCCTCTGCCTCGCAATGACGTCTCTTCTGTGATGAAGTGCACACGGTGAGGGAAGTGTGATTGTCCAATATGAGTTTCAGTCCCTCCTTTCTAGTAATCTGTCACTCACATGATTAGTTTGCAAGCCACAACAGGGAAGAAAAGGTGATAGAAATGTCCATTTAATGCCAACTTTAAACTCAGAAGAGTGTAATGATGTTTGTTGTATATGTGTATGTGTAATCATGAGTGGGCTCAGGACACATCTCAGTTTAGCGAAAGACCTCGGAGAAAAAGCCTTGGTGAACATTCACAAAGAGCAAAGTACACAACTTCTCCTCACAAAACTTCACTTCAGAAACATATTGCACATAAACTGTACACTGAAGCAATATATATATATATATATATACATATTTATCAATAACATCTAAATAACATCTAAACAAATTAAAACATATATATATTTGAGAAAAGCCTATAGCCTACTGTACACTTGGTTAATTTTTGTTACACCATTGGCAAATTGTGTTTTGTTTTAAATATATATTTTTTGATTTATGCATAAAAAAAAACTGTTTGCCATGGGGTAAGAAAAATAAACTTGTGATTTTGCCTATCAAGTAAATTATACATATTTTACATTTTTAAAACTTTATTGTCACTGTTCACAATCTAAGCAACCTAGACGTGCTGTCGTATATCTCCTTTTCTGATATATTGAAAATCTCTTTTTTAGAAATACCCTTAAATGCCAAATATACTTTTTTGGGTGAATTATTATTTTGGAATGATGGATAAACACCTTATGTACAAACTGCTAATTCTCATCTAAGTGTTTTTCATAAATTATTTTAAACCTTTTAAACTGCTTTTAGACCACACACAATTTAATTATGTTTAATTCCATAAATTATATAAATAAGTTATGTGGCTTTTACTTCATGGCTGTTAGTTTTGAGGTTGAAAACAAACAAACTGGGAAATGAACCAAAAATCACATACAAGCAAGCAACACAAAAAAATAAATTAATAAATAAATAAATGAAAAGAAACCAGGCTTGTCAATCGATTTCATGGGTTTTTTAAAAGAAGTCAATACAGGATTTTTTGTCCTAGAAAGAATGAAGTTTATATACAGCATCGCTAATCTGAGAGAACACTTTACATAAGAATTAATCCGCCTTTTAACATATTGATGTATTGAAAGATTAGCTCTCCTACATGTGAGATAGTGTATATGCTGGATAAGAAATGAAAGATAGAAGAGGAAAAAAAAAAGGATGGAAGCTCATTTTTTTACACCTCCCTCTCAGAAAATGCGTAAAAGGAGAGTGTATGAAAGCATCTCGGGATGGCGAGGCCCAGGGCTATTATTCCCACATTAATTTTTCTATTTGAATTCAAGCCTCGCTGGGAAAGACTCCAGGAGGGGCTGATGGGACGGGGGAATTACAGGCTTTCTGTGATGGGGCACTGCAGAGGCCTTCATGCCCAACAGGGGAGGCAATTTCACTTCCCAAAAACACCATCTAACTGTGTCTTTCACGTCTGCCTCCTGCTAAATCCTGGTTTCAGGAGAGACTCTCTCATCCCCGAGCCTGCCAGCTCCTCCAGTCGAGCTCCCAGCCATCCTCAACCTCCGCACCGCCTCTGGACGTCTTCCTGTTAATTAGGAACCAGAACATCTCTTTTGGAAAAATATTTGTGCTTCTCAAACGCAGCACTGCTATTCTGATCAGCAACGGGACTCATAAGGAATTGGATTCGAGTTCGCGGGCCCTTTCCATTAATGATTCTTTTCGTGCTTGAAGAATAATTGGTGCTGAAGAAAAAGAAAATTTGTTTGTTTGTTTGTTTACCAATTTGTTAAGACAAAGCTCTCTTCCTTAAACACATACTTGAACTATGAACAAGCAGCCAGGAATTACACCGATGAACGTAATAACTTAGAGTCAAGAATCATTCGGATAGTTTCAGCCAGTGGCTTATTAAACTGATTTGAAGTGATACTTTTTTTCTTTTTTTATCCATTGGATTCATTAAAAAGAATCAGTTCGTCGGGCGCTCGAGCTCAAGCCCCTGCCCTTCTGCCTCTGACTTGATAAGTGCCCTTGTGCATCTTCAGTTCTTATTTCAATTTGGCCCATGGCATCAATTCTCAATTAAGCGTGTATTCACAACTTATTCTTAATAGCCGAGGAATAAAAGTATTATCCAGTGAAACCATCTGCCATTTTCTGAGAAAATAAACATTTATATACTTTTTTACCACAAATGCTTCCGCCTATGACCTCGTAATGTGTGGCGCATCACAGCTGGTGCAAGATGAGCATTTGTGGTTAAAAAGTATCTAAATGTTTATTTTTATAGAAAATGGCTGCTGGTTTCACTAGATCAGACTCTTATTCCTCGGCTGGGGTCGTGTCGAGACTTTGAAGCTGCACTGAAACTCACATTTGGACCTTCGACCCGTTGGACCCCATTGAAGTCACTATATGGAGAAAATCCTGGAATGTTTTCCTTAAAAAAAAACGTAATTTCCTTTCAACTGAAGAAAGACAAACTTGAACATCTTGGATGACGTGGGAGAGAGTATATTTTAATTCTGAAGTGAACTAATCCTTTAAGTTCGTTATATTGCATTGACAATTTTTTTACAAAATATTGTGAATTTTGACTGTTTTTGCTCTATTTTGCCAACAAAACTATTGCCAAACACAGCAGAAAAGTTGCATCTCCCAGCAACACACAGCGGTGTTTCATTCTTGAATGATTCGCTGTTTTTGAACGAATCGGGTGAGTCAATGATTCAATGACTCATTCATCACACGTGCTTCTTACATGAATGAATCAGCTGGTTTGAACCGGTTGAATTAATAATTCTGTGATTCGCTGGCGGATGTACTGTAGTTTAACATAGAATAGTAGCGTTTCATTTTTCCCAACATTTGATATTTCTATATTCAAATTGTTATATTTAGAACATTAATCTCAATTGTAATTGCAGTAAATGGATTTTAATGAATGGTAAGATAGATTTTGTTTAATTTAATTGGTATAACCGCCCTATAGTGTATAGTGTTAAATAGTGTAATTAATTAAAAGATTATCAACAATATGTAACTTAATAATTATAAGAGGGGTGCCCATTTTCACCTGAGCACATTTCCCCTAAAAATGTCAGCAACTGTACATCATAACTCCTTTTGATGTGGTGGTGTAGATTCAACAGTGGTGTGGTAAACACTGCCAGATGATTTATTATGGATGTTCCTTCCACACTGGAGAAGAATGGAGACATTAATGGTCCGTTATCATGAAAATCATTCAGTTCCACTCTTATTTTTTTAACTTTAGAAACGGATTTGAATAAGAATCAGTTGAGTCTACCGCTTTGACAGTGATTTCTGGCATGTGTGACATGTGAAAGCACAGTGTGGAAATAGAGAGGGAATCAATCACTAGTGCCATAAAACAGGTTTGTTTAGTGTAATGTTGTTCTGGCTGTCATAAACCAGGTTAGAGCGGACACATCGCAACCAGTGATGGATGACACCCGGCGTCTGAAACTTATGCTGCCTTTCATTGGGTGCATCATCCTCTTTCTGCATGGAACAGAAGTCACACACACACATGGACTACCCATTCAGTTACACTTATCACCAACAAGAACCCAAAAAGGAAGTTGCTTACAATGCCTTGAGAACACACACACCACACAATAAGTAACCCATCTGAACACACTCATCATTTCTATTTAGACCTCCCGTTTCTCTTTGATTTCAATCACTGGTGTGTCTCCTGCCTCTGTTTTTATTCTTTAGGGAAAAAAAGTCGCAGTTAGCTCATCTGTCAATCAAAGCACATAAGTTGTCTGTTAAACGCCATACACCTCCACAAGCTCACGGCTCAATTATTAACGGGCAGGTACTAAGGCAAACTGCTGACGGGACGCCCCCTCTTGACAGCTCATTTGAAAGACAATGGCCCCATGCCCCCTCCACCCCCCACTTAACTTGTCAAAGCAGTGAAAGCACCTTGAATCTGCCTGGCGTGACGTCAATTACCAAGCCATTAGAGAGAGGGATATCACCATTTAACAGAGAGATTTATGAAATCGCCAGCCCAAAGTTTACTTCTTTCTCAACAACATACAGTATTATTGTTAAAATGCGGGTGTAGATCCTCAAGAGGGATTGGGGACGCGTCTCCCAAATGCCAAATGAAAATGTGTTGTGTGTCAAAAATTCCTTACAAATAAATGTAAAATCCACCTTTAAATATTAAATGATTATTATACATAACAAAAGTATTAAATGTTTGTAATAATAGCCTCTATTTTACCTCCTCTTTTGGGTTAGTGGTTATCACTATGTGAAAAAGAAGTGCGCTTAATGTATTAAATCTGCTTTTGTAGTGAATAACGTAAAAACTGTACTTGGAAATAATTCATGACTATGTTTGTTAACATTTTACACAGTGCACCTGGTAATAATGTCAAATGAAAGTTTTACTTTAAAGTGTTTTTTGTTTCATTATGTTTTGATCGTCTTTTGTCATGCTTTAAAGAACACTTAATCTGATGTTTTGACTAACACACTAAAGCACATGAAAAGTGCTTGATTATAATTTCAAGTGTGGTGCATTCCTTGATACTATATTAAAAGTTGATATATTTTAAATGTACCAAATTGCAAATTCATCATTACAAATGTGTAATTACAAATAATTTAAATACATGACATACAAATGGCAATAAAGTACATTTTAGTTCACCATACACGCTTGTCAGCACATCTACATTAACTTTAACCATATTTGGTTAAAATATGTATTTGGCTCTGCCACTTTATCCTCAATGGTCACATTCTGGAAACCATGAATCTGACAACACGTTTCTCACAGTGCTGACGACTAATACCAATAAGAACTGAACTGCCAATTTAGTTGTGCAAATCTTTGATTCTTTTAAATGACATTCTACAGTTGTCATGTAAGACCTTTGGAAATCCTGAGTGACAGCTGTGACGTTCTGACGGAGGATTGTGATGGTTTTGACTGTTGTGCGATCAAACATGTGATTCTGATGAAATCCTCCAGTTTTATCAATCTAAAAGGAACTAATCAAAGCACTAACGTGTTAAAAAGTTCCCGAATATCACAGTTATGTCGTTTGTCGTGGAACAGAAAGAAAGCGACGGTGTCCCAGTAACTTTCTATGCAGCACTTTTCTTCACTGGTGTGTCTGCTTTACATTCTGATGAAAGATACACATAGCTGGTATGATCAACGGTGTCCCTCAAGGGCGCGGATCGCGAAACAAACCATCGCGTCACAATAACGAACCGCCCCAGAGCGCTTCCACTGAACATCTCCATCCTGCTCTCTCTGAGCTCAGCTCTCTAACGCCTGAGTTTCTTTCCCTTCGTTTGAGAAGAGACGACGCAGGCAGATCTGTCACTCCTCTTTTCTTCAGCGCTGCCACACACCTTCCTCCTCTCGTATCTGCTCAATAATTAACTAGGCAGGTAGTGAGTCGTGCAGATGAGGCGCGGGTGGCCGAGGGTAGACGGCTTTGAAGAAGGGTAGGCATGAGTGTGGATTTTTGATTGAGGTAGGTTTGATGGTTTGACAGAGCCGTCGTTGGAAAGATCAACGTGGGCGTTATTACACTTTATTGTGGGTGTCATATTAGCAGATATGGGCTTTGTTCAGACAGGCAGCAAAAATCTGATTTTTGGCATATCTGAATTCATTTAGTTTTTGTAGTCTGGACCAGTAGTTCCCAGCCTGGCTCCTGGAGTATCCCCATGAGTTCTCTCTTATCTAACATACCCCATTGCGGGTCTTGGGTTTTCGAACAAGTTGAGGAGTAGATTAAGTTTAATTTGATTAGGGAAACAAGCAAAGTTGGGGGAACTTCAGGACCAGGGTTGGGAATGTCAAAGATAAACATGGAGACTACATCCATACGTGGTTTGGAGTCAGTTTAGTGCATCTCAGTCTAAACTGTCGAACATAATTTGTTTTCCATCCTCACTGACAACTATCCCAATCTTCAAGCAAGAAGGAACTGGATGAAATGTTCTGCATGATACTTGTGATGCAGCCTGAATCATGTTCACAGCATGTCCGCTCGTTGGCCAGAGGAGAACTGGTCCCTCTCCGACTGAGTCTGATTTCTCCCAAGGATTTTTTTTCTCCATTCTGTCAACTGATAAAGTTTGGGTTCCCTGCCACTGTCGCCTCAGGCTTGCTTTGATACACTTAATATTCAACAATATTATTGATTTGACTGACACTTTTATGAGAACTGAACTGAGCTGGACGACTCATTACATAATTGATCTTTACACAGTTATTGAACAGGGGTGCGTTTCCCGAACAACGACGTAACTCGCTGCTTCACTACCGCAGTACGATGCATCGTTGAAGAAATCAACTAGCTAGTCACGACTGTTTCCCGAAACATTTAAATTGGTCGTTCAACCACGTTGGTTAATGACGTCACGCACGTAGTGGAGTATTGACTACTTTAATTAATCTATTTGAGATCGAATTAATGCTAGATGTTTTGCTATAAATTACAGACACGGCATCTGAGGACTATCTCTCATTTTTCTCAGTTATTTTGCTTTATTTCCAGATTCAATCATAGGCTCGTTCTTACGTAGCAGAGCACGTTCACACATGCACACTCTTCAAAAACAACGCTTTAAATCTCTTGACAAACTAAAAGACATGAATGACATTTGTATGTCTTCTAAATAAACGACACAGGTTGCTCTGAATGTCAGCTTGCTTATTTGGCTCAAGATACGTATTTATTGAGTCCACATGTCATGCAAACAAGAAACTCTGCTTCTAAAAACAGGTCGTGATCCGTCTTTCCAAACACACAAATGTGAGATGCTGTTTGCGAATGTTCGTTGGAACGATGGTTTCGGGAAACACGAGTCGTTGAACTGCTGATAATGACGGAAGTTGCGACCATAGTTGGGTAACGATGCTTTCGGGAAACACACCCCTGAACTGAATCAACACTGAACTGACTTCAGCTGAACAATCTCACTATTGCTTTTAGAGATGCTTTACAGCAGAATTGAACTCTGTTTGCATCATTGAATCATCAGTGTTATCACTGTAAAGCTTTTTTAAAACAATCTGTATTGTATTAAGCACTGTATAAATAAAGGTGAAACTACTCTCACTTGTTTCTTGGTATTGCACTGATGCTTACTTCACCACTATAGCAAGCAGGGTAAGTTCACTGGATTCTGACAACAATGTTTGAACAAACAGATTCAAATTGATATTTGCCAAATCAGTCCTAAAGATGAGATTTAGCAGCCATATCACCCTGTAGCCCAAGACTGGTTGCCCACTAAAGCTAAGCAGGGCTGAGCCTGGTTAGTACCTGGATGGGAGACCTTCTGGGGAAACCAGGTTGCTGCTGGAAGAGGTGTTAGTGAGGCCAGCAGGGGGCGCTTACCCTGTGGTCTGTGTGGGTCCTAACGCCCCAGTATAGTGACGGGGACACTACACTATCAAAGAGCACCGTCCTTCGGATGAGACGTTAAACCGAGGTCCTGACTCTCTGTGGTCATTAAAACTCCCAGGATGTCTTTCGAATGAGTAGGGGTGTAACCCCGGCATCCTGGTCAAATTTGCCCAGTGGCCTCTGTCCATCATGGCCTCCTAATCATCCCCATATATATTTATACACTGATTGGCTTCTTCACTCCTCCACCAGTAAGCTGGTGTGTGGTGGGCGTTCTGGCGCACTATGGCTGCCGTCACATCATCGAAGTGGATGCTGCACATTGGTGGTGGTTGAGGAGATTCCCCCTTCCATGTGAAGCGCTTTGAGTGCCGAGAATAGCGCTTTATAAAATGTAATGAATTATTATTATTATTTAAAAACCAAATCGGACTTGTTCGAGCCTAAAATGTGTGCAGTCTAAATGAATGCTTTTCGCTCTGGAATCTGTCTTTCCGCATGGTGCTTTTAGATGAGAGGTCTTCATGCTCTTTCAGTTGAGCTGGGTAACCCGGCTAAACATTAACACCACTCCAGGCGGAGGACACTCTGACCCAGGTGGAGGGACAATAACGGGGAGCACTCCTCATTGCCCTGCATTTATGTGTACCATCAGCAGATTCTTTCCTTTCTTTGACATCTTTATGGCCGTGTTTTTCAGGCCTCCCTCGAGCAATTCTTTCTTTTCTGTCTCTTCTTACCAAACTTGTGTCTCATGTGCAGATTTTTGGCATTCCCAGCTACGGGTTTCTCAGGGAGAGTTCTAGAAGAGGGGAAAACAAGCACAGCTTTAAAGTTTTCCCGTAATGGCCGAGCGGGCCGAGAGGGGAAGCGTGTTCCCGGAGGGACGGGAAGACAGGAAGGAGTTCTGGCACAGGCTCTGGGTCAGAGGACAGCAGGGAAACGGTCAGGACATCATGTGAGGACACAACAGCCATTACCCATTACACACGGCTTATTTATTCCTTCATTAATGTGTGTATTAGTGTCAGAGATGAATTGACTTGTTTACTGCGTTTGAGGTTAATGCTATAACTGAAGACTGCCCTTTGGATCTGTCCCTGCAGGAAACTGCTGAAGCACAGCGGTGCCCTGGTAAAGTGACCGGATCAGATATTAGTACCAGGTAACTGTAGTACTGAATGATTCATGCACCATGGTATTTATTTACATGGTACTCCAAGGCAGGGGTGCCGAAAAAGGAGGGACGGCTGGAGCTTTTGTTTCAGGCTTGAGGGTTCCTGAACTGAATGGCCCAGAAAATGATCCCGATTTCAACCAAGGCCAAACCGTTTTGATACTAGATCCAAGAATTGCTTACTGTGGCCTTGCTCCAAGGTACTTCAGAGAATATCACAGTCCATGAGTCCCAGCAATACCATGTTTGTTTGTTTTTGTGGATACGTTATTTCGGTCACACTTTATTTTAAGGTGTCATTGTTACAGTGTAATTATTCATTTCTGTAAGAGTAATATTCATGAACTAAATGCACTTGTGTAGGGATAGGGTTAGGATTAGGGTTTGGGTTGGTTTAGGGTTAGTTACTTGTAATTATACATCATTTATAGATTAGTAAATATCGTAACTACATGTGATATATGTAACAAAGACACTGCAAAATAAAGTGTTACCAAAATAATCTCCCTGGATTATTAATGGCAAAAGGAATGTTTGGAAATGTAAACTGATATGTCCTACTTACAGCAAAAGATAACTTGCTTAAAACTTTTTATTTTTTGTAAAAATCCTAATGTGCCTAAGACTTTTGCACAGTACTGTATGTTACATGTATTTATAACGGTAAATTATGCATAATTACATGCAACTAACCCTCAACCAAATCCTAATCCTACCCTAACCCTATAGTAAGTACATGTAGTTAATTATCATTACTCGGTACTTAAATGTATAATTACACTGTAATACTGACACCTTAAAATAAAGTGTAACCGATTTTTGTCTGCACAAGGAGTCTGACGACAGCCGGTACGATCAGGTTTCTTCAGGTTGCTTTGCAGGAATGTTTCTTTAAGAGTCTTAGAGGCGTTTGCTGCAGTTCTTCTTTCAGTGTCTTCATGTAATCACAGACAGACTTAATGATGGCGAGATGATCATACCGGCTGCTGTCAGACTCCCTGTGCATTCAACAATCTCACTGGATTATTACAATTAATGCCAAAAGGAATGTTTGAGAATGCAAACAGCAACATATATAAATAACAGGCTGAAAACCATTTTGAAAATACAAACATGCCTTTTGCACTTTTGCACAGTACTGTATATAACAAGGACACTGTAAAATAAAGTGTTACCGTTATTGTATATTGTACAAGTATATTGTATTATATTGACAGAGCATCTGTTTTCACACACTAAATGCCATGATCATAAAATATTTTCATACTGCCTAAAATGTTTCCACTCTTCTTGATTGTTATCATTATTAAATGTATTTTCTCCGCATTAATTTAATTTGCACCCTTGAGATTATACGTTTTATTTAGCATTGAGCATGTTGAGCGTTGAACATTTCTGTGTAAACGCTCTCCTCTGTGCAGCTTCATGCTGTCAGTCACACACATCCTCCTTTTCACTTCTCTTCTATTGAATTATTAACTGCAGCTCAGGGGACTGAATGCTTTGTGCTGAGTGGACAGAGAGAGGATCCGGCTCCACATCGCCTCTGTTTAGGAAGTCCGGCCATTCTGAGGAGGATTATGTGGACCGTCCCCCACAGTGACCCCTCTACACATCACACCTCTCTGTCTCCCTGTCTGTCTGTCTCCCTGTCTGTCTGTCTGTCTCCCTGTCTGTCTCCCTGTCTGTCTGTCTCCCTGTCTGTCTGTCTGTCTGTCTCCCTGTCTGTCTGTTTCCCTGTCTGTCTCCCTGTCTGTCTGTCTGTCTCCCTGTCTGTCTCCCTCTCCCTGTCTGTCTGTCTGTCTGTCTGTCTGTCTGTCTGTCTGTCTGTCTGTCTCCCTGTCTGTCTGTCTGTCTCCCTGTCTGTCTGTCTGTCTGTCTCCCTGTCTGTCTGTCTGTCTGTCTCCCTGTCTGTCTCCCTGTCTGTCTGTCTGTCTCCCTGTCTGTCTGTCTGTCTATCTCCCTGTCTGTCTGTCTGTCTGTCTCCCTGTCTGTCTGTCTGTCTCCCTGTCTGTCTGTCTGTCTGTCTGTCTGTCTGTCTGTCTGTCTCCCTGTCTGTCTGTCTGTCTGTCTGTCTGTCTCCCTGTCTGTCTGTCTGTCTGTCTGTCTGTCTGTCTCCCTGTCTGTCTCCCTGTCTGTCTGTCTGTCTCCCTGTCTGTCTGTCTGTCTGTCTGTCTGTCTGTCTCCCTGTCTGTCTGTCTGTCTGTCTGTCTGTCTCCCTGTCTGTCTGTCTGTCTGTCTCCCTGTCTGTCTGTCTGTCTCCCTGTCTGTCTGTCTGTCTGTCTGTCTCCCTGTCTGTCTGTCTGTCTGTCTGTCTGTCTGTCTCCCTGTCTGTCTGTCTGTCTGTCTGTCTGTCTCCCTGTCTGTCTGTCTGTCTCCCTGTCTGTCTGTCTGTCTGTCTGTCTCCCTGTCTGTCTGTCTGTCTGTCTCCTTGTCTGTCTGTCTGTCTGTCTCCCTGTCTGTCTGTCTCCCTGTCTGTCTGTCTCCCTGTCTGTCTGTCTGATTCAAGATTCAAATAGCTTTATTGGTATGGTGAAAGAAATCTTTACATTGCCAAAGGACCCATAACACTATACAATAAAAATAAATAAATAAATAATTATACAAAAATACACATGTATATATATATATTAGAGGTGGGCATAGATTAATTTTTTTTATCTAGATTAATCTAGATTAATATTGAAATTAATCTAGATTAATCTAGATTAAAATGGCTCATTTGAATTCTCCCGAAGGCATTCAGAATATGTGTGCTACCCAAATAATGACTAAAAGTAAGTCTTTGAGAATAGTTTGCCTCGCGTAGGGATGTGCTTTTCTGCCAAAAATGCCATTCGACAATCGAGGAGCAAAAGTCGAATATCGTAAAAAAAAAAAAAAAAAAAAAAAAAAAAAAAAAAAACGCAATGACAGAAAGGGAGGCCAATTTCATCTTTAGCGATTTGTCATCAAACAAACTGTTTATTAATTGAACAAGTAACATGTTTTCGTCCTTTTTTTTTAACATAGTAGGCTAATTGGAAGAAGAAAAAAAACAATACGCACGACAGTCCGTTTTTGCATCGCCAATGCTCGTTAGATCAAAAAATAATGTCATCATATGTCATAAGAATTTTATGTGAACCTGCCTTGTTACTGCAATAGCCTCATTTTTAAACAAATTAGTTTCAATCAATGTAAACTATTCGTGTGATTATGCCACTGCGCAAAACACGGGCAATACACACACAATGTATTACCTGAATGAAATGAAATCGAATGTATCGTCCTGTGGAATCATTCATTCACAGACAGCTTACGAAGATGTTCAACTAATAAAGATCTTCATCGCTGGCAAAAATATGATGCATTTGCAGATTTGCATTCACTAGACTAGACAGATCGGCCACTTCATCCAACGCTCTTGATGCTCTTAAATCTTCCTGTTTCGACTCCGAGTGTGAATTGAAAGCGCTTCAGACGATTCAGTGCGTGAGGAAACTGAACAGATCAACTGATTCGCGAACCGATTTAGACAGATCATCTGACAACTTGTTTGATGAAGTCTTTGAACAGAATCGACTCAAAAGAGTGATTCATTTGTAAATGAGCATCGCTCATGCCCATACAAAGGACACAGCGCGCTTGGAATAAACTCATTTAACAACGTATTGCATTAAAATAAAGTAACGAGAAGAACGTCGCCCAACGTAACAAAGTAAAAGTACACCTTGTGTCCCTGACAGGAAAATACCCTGCGCGATCTGTAACAGTAGGCGCGGCGTCATACTACACATTAGAATTGCGCGAAAATATAACGATATTCGAAAAAGCTATAATGATGCCAACCCACCTTTGATTAACGGCGATATTTTTTTTTATCGCCCGATAAGAGTCTCACGTTAACGCAGCACGTTAACGCCGATAACGGCCCAGCACTAATATATATATATATATATATATATATATATATATATATATATATATATATATATATATATATATATATATATATATATAAATAAAATTAAAAACATTTACATGAAAATAAACATAGCAATAAAAATGTTTAATCTTCTAATATGTATATCAGTGTCTCTAGGTGTATAGTTTGTAGCTCTGTCCTGCCGGAGGCTCTTTCTTCGTGACAGGACCTCACACACCTGGCAGCCAGGTTTGAGCTCGACACACACACACACACGCAGACACGCTCACTAACTCACACACACACACACACACACACACACACACACACACACACACACACACACACACACACACGTACCTGGCAGCCAGGTTCGAGCTCGCTGGGCTTTCTCCTCGCAGGAGTGGGAGTTTTTCCATATTTGACTTCTGATGGAAGTCTTTCTGGTGGGTTGTGAAAGGGGGATAGAAAGTGTCCTTAACGTTTGTATAATTGGGGCAGGATGTCAAAAAGTGCAGCTCTGTTTCTCTGTGCAGTGAAAGCACAGTCGCTCTTCCTTCGGCAGCCAGTGTGTGTGTGTGTGTGTGTGTGTGTGTGTGTGTGTGTGCAGTGAGGGCACAGTCGCTCTTCCTTCGGCAGCCAGGCCTGTGTGTGTGTGTGTGTGTGTGTGTGTGCGCGCAGTGAGGGCACAGTCGCTCTTCCTTCAGCAGCCAGGCCTGTGTGTGTGTGTGTGTGTGTGTGTGTGTGTGTGTGTGTGTGTGTGTGTGTGTGTGTGTGTGTGTGCGCAGTGAGGGCACAGTCGCTCTTCCTTCGGCAGCCAGGCCTGTGTGTGTGTGTGTGTGCAGTGAGGGCACAGTCGCTCTTCCTTCGGCAGCCAGGCCTGTGTGTGTGTGTGTGTGTCTGTCTCTATGGTCAGACTGTGTTCACTGAGTCTGTACATGCTCAGGACCTTCCTCAGTTTCGGGTCGCTCACTTTACCCAGGTGTCCTGCCAATTCATATGTTCTGTTTAGGGCCGAATAGCATTCCAGTTTACTCAGTTCGTCTGTCCAATGTTTGAGGTATTTTTCTTTTTGTGTTTTAGTTATTTGGTTTGGTCTGGCCATGTTTTTGTTTTCAGTTTGTGACGTCAGCTCTAATACCAACTGTCCGAGGGCGTTTTCCTCTGGCTTCAGCTCTGGGTAGGACAGGGGTCTGTTCATCGCTGTTTTTTAAGTGGGCATGGAATTTAATTGCTCTCTTTTTGAATAGTTATTACAAAAGGGTTTAATCCTCATTCTGCTATACAGGCATTATCTGGGGTTTTGCGCTGAACTCGTAGCGATCTGTCTGTCTCTCTATCTATCTGTCTGTCTGTGTGTGTGTGTGTGTGTGTCTGTCTGTCTGTCTGTCTGTCTCTCTATCTATCTGTCTGTCTGTGTGTGTGTGTGTGTGTGTGTGTCTGTCTGTCTGTCTGTCTGTCTGTCTGTCTGTCTCTCTATCTGTCTGTCTATCTATCTATCTATCTATCTATCTATCTATCTATCTATCTATCTATCTATCTATCTATCTATCTATCTGTCTGTCTGTCTGTCTATCTGTCTGTGTGTTTGTCTGTCTGTCTATCTATCTATCTGTCTGTCTATCTATCTATCTATCTATCTATCTATCTATCTATCTATCTATCTATCTATCTATCTATCTATCTATCTACCTATATATATATATATACACTACCGTTCAAAAGTTTGGGGTCAGTGAGAATTTTATTTTTATTTTTTGGAGGAAAGAAATCAATACTTGTATTTATCAAGGAATAATTAATTTGATCGAAAGTGACAGTAAAGACATTTATAATGTTACAAAAGATTCTAACCCTAACCCTATTCATCAAAGAATCCAAAAAAAAAAAAAAAAACTGTACAACTGACAGACCAACAACTGTTTCAACATTGATAATAATAATAAATGTTTCTTGAGCATCAAATCCTCATATTATACTGATTTGTGAAGGATCATTTGACACTGAAGACACTGACACTGGTGATGCTGAAAATCCAGCTTTGATCACAGGAATAAATTACACTTTACTATATATTCACACAGAAAACAGCTGATTTACACTGGAATAATATTTAATACTATAACTGATTTTTGTTGTATTTTTAATCAAATAAGCGCAGCCGTGGTTAGCAGAAGAGAATTCTTTTAAAAGTATTTAAAATCGTACCGACCCCAAACTTTTGAACGGTAGTGTATATATATATATATATATGTATGTATGTATATATATATATACACTATCTGTATGTCTGTCTGTCCTCACAGGGCTTTGTGATGAGGGGTTGTGAAGTGGGCATGGCAATTACAGTAATTGCTCTCTTTTTGAATAGTTATCACAAGGGGGTTTAATCCTAATTCTGCTATACAGGCATTCTCTGGCGTTTTCTCTCTGTCCACCCCCACTAAGTGAGTACATTAAATTGAAAATAACGCGAGGTGGAAGAACTGTAACCAGGGCCTCCACGAGAGGTGATTGTATGGTGCCTTACAGACGTACAACATCTGGACAACGTGTATTGTCAATTAAGGGGTCAGAGATCTGGAACAAGTTACCGGTTGACGTGAGAGAATGTCCGACTTGCCCCAGTTTTAAGAACCAACTCAAACAATGGCTCAAAACACATCAAATTTGTAACCATTAATGGTATTTGTTGTATTTTATGTGTATGGGTTTGTTCACTATTGTATTGTTTAAGCATATCATACTTTACTTTTACCAGCACTTTACTGCATTAAATAGCACTTTAACATAATTCAAATGTACCTTATGTACATAGAATAGCACTTTACTGTGTATGTGTATGCGTGTGTCTGCCGTATAGATGCAGCACCCTCCGGGACTAAACAGCTACACACAGCTTTTATTTATTTTATTTTTATCTGAACATTAATTCATAGAATGGCACTTTACTGCACAAACAGCACTTTAGATTAGACTGTCTATCTGTCTGTATCTATATCTATCTATATATCTATCTGTCTGTCTGTCTGTCTGTCTATCTATCCATATATCTATCTATATGTCTGTCTGTCTGTCTGTCTGTCTGTCTGTCTGTCTGTCTGTCTGTCTGTCTGTCTATCTATCTATCTATCTATCTATCTATCTATCTATCTATCTATCTATCTATCTATCTATCTATCTATCTATCTATCTATCTATCTATCTATCTATCTTTCTAGGTCAGGCCGTTTATTGTAACTCCAGTGAGTATAATCAGTCATCAGTCATTTACTCTATTGTTTCCCATCACGTTTAATGACGCATCTCCTTTTATATGGGGAGAGTGTAACCTTGCACTCATATATCCTGAGGAACATCAATTTCTAGGTAATTTTTGTCTAAACAATTCGGTAAAAGGAAGCATTTCTCATCCACACAAATGGCAGGAAACAGTACTCGTTTTGTTCTCTGTGCATGGCTTTTTGCTCTCAAGGCAGATTTGTGGTACACTTGATAACCTGAAGGGACAGATATAGGTTTAGGGAGGTGTTCAGGCTTGAGAAAAATATGTCTGTATATATAACTGTATATTTGCAGCAAAATTCCACCATACTCCATTATATAGAATGGATTATTCAGTTGAAATTATTTAACCCCCATTGCTGTCACGGTTTCCCCTGGTCCTCACCTGCACGCACTCTCACTAATTACGAATTCACAGCACCTGCACCTCATCACCTTACTCTACACACCAGTATTGGATATAAGCCTCACTCACCCTGCACTCTGGGTCCCGTCTCGTCATTCGACGTCTGTGACTCCTTGGCTTACATACATCAAGTCTGGTTCCAGGATATCTCTGATCTCACAGCAAGTATTATCAAGTTCATCACTAATCACTCTTGTGTGTGTATCTCAGCAGCTTCAGTGTGTGGTGGCTCTCGAGGATTCTCCAGTCATCCTCTCTGTGTTCTGAGTGTCAATGGACCTCTGTATCTACTATCTACGTAGCAGTGTCCAAGTTCTGAATATCTTTGTATCTATACCCAAGTTCTGAGAATCTACGAATCTATATGCAAGTCCTGAGTATCTACATGTCTGCAACCAAGTTCTGAGTTCTGCGAGTCAACGTTTATGTTTGATGTATCTCTGAATCTTCTTCCTGTTCAAGTATCAAGAGATGGTTTCTGTTCCTGCATTTGTTCAAAGACTCTGGTTCCCTTGATTTCAACAGTGCTGATCTTGAAGCCTCCCGGTATCCGGGTTTAGCATCAGTGTATAAATAAAGCCTGTTTAACTGTTATCTTTGTGTCCTCGTCCATCAGTGGTTTTGTGTGACAATTGCAAAGTTTATTGGCAAAATTTACAGACGTTCAGCTGTTCGCAATGAACTATTCAAACAAAAGTAATTACAATAGCTCAACACAACAAATGTTTCCAGTGGTTTCCCCAAATTCAACTGAAAGTACAACTTTTAATGACTTCTGCAGTCTCAACCCGAGAATAAAATCCCTCACAACATCACAAATCTGCAAACCAGGCGTTGTCTCAAGCACACGTGATGCAACTAATCAAGGGCTTCATTAGTTGCCCCAGGTGAGCTTGAGCTAGAACACATGAAATATCTGAACAGGCTAGGTTTGTTGAGTGTCACGTTTGACTGCATGTTAGAATGTCATTAAAAGTTACTCGTTTAGTTAAATTTGGGGAAACCACTTGAAACATTTGTTGTGTTGAGCTATTTCAATTACTTTTGTTTGAACTGTTCATTGCAAACAGCTGAAAGTCTGTAAATGTAGCCAATAAACCTGATTTGCAATGGGTGTTGAATAATTTTAATTACAGAGCGAGTTGAAATAATACATGACATCTAAAGGACTGGACTTACAATTACATTACTCTTTACATTACTCTACACATTATTTGTTATATTACATTTAAGTGTGAAACTTGTTTAATAAGCAATATTATAAGTGGAATACTTATTTAATTAGTGTGTTTGGGCTTGTCAATGTTGTTTATCTTATTTTTTTTGTTAAGCAGTGTATTTGGTATCCGTATGTTGTAATTACTACAATGCATTGCCTGTATGTGTAAAAGTGCAATGTGGGAACGCCTTATAACGGCAACAGATTCCTTGTTTTATTTTTCTCATTACTGTAATGTGAAAGTGTCATTCCTATGCTTTCAAATGTTTCACTTTTTAGTCTGTTATGAATATATATATATATAAATCAATAATGATTTTCATTAGATTTTACATAATACTGTAGTGAAAATCTTGATTACATAGTATATATATATTTTTGTTTTTCATGAGAGGTGATTTTGGAGTGAAATATGACCTGGACATGTTCTTGACAGGCTTTGTGACATACACCCACATAAGGTGGAAGATTATGTCAATATGTGGGGTGGTCTTTATTTTAAATACGGCTCCAGACGCATCATAGTCAATGAGGATTGATAGAAAATATACCCACAATGCCACAGTGCAGTAATGGAACTGCCACGGGCCCTCTCTCAGGGCTGCCGCCCCCTCACCGGTCTGAGGGTGTCCCCATAGAGGCTTCCTTACCCCCCCCCCCCCATTCAATCAATGATTAACCCCAGCAGTAATCAATGATTCTGCTGACCGTGATACATTACTGGAGTCTTGCAGCTGCCATGTATAGGAAGCGTCTACTCTTTGCATCGAGTGACGAAGCACATCCTATTCTGTCACACACACACACACACTCCCCCCTCCCACTTCTGTGTACCTGAATGCCAGCACACTCAGTGACAGGGGGCTTCCCTCCTTTCTGGACCAGCTACGGTTCAGGACTGTGTGGGTGTTGGAATGAATCTTGTTTTAAAGGAAAATGCGATACAGAGGCGAAAAAAAGAAAAAAGGAAAAGATGAGATTGGAACATTCTCACGACCCATTTCTTGAGAAAGGAAAGATTGAGGATTCCCCCACCCACCAACAGTGATACAACGTTCATCTTTACTAATGTTCTTAAAAAAATTATTCATACATCATTCGTGGAACTTTTTTTCTGAGACATTTTAGTTTGGCTAATCTTTATAAATGTGATAGGTTCAGAGAACATTCAAAAGTATGATCAAATGGAAAGTTTGCATAACCAAGAAAAGAAAATGTATTTTAAAACATTTAAAAAACTGGAAATTATCAGAGAACATTCAGAAATAATGTTTTTATAGCTTAACGCCAACATTAGCAACATGTTCTTAGAACACTTTTTTTTTTTTTTTGGGATATAAGCGTCATCACATAAACTAATAATTTTATTTGAGAATATGAACAGTTCTGAATTGAATCTTTGAATTGTAAATTTGTAATTGCAGAGTGAATTCCAATAAGAAAACAGCATTTCATATATTCCACCATACTGTTTGATTATCATATTCATAAACCAAGGTACATATATATATTATACTTCAAAGCAAATGATGGTTCTGCCATCAATACAGTGGTCGTTTTTCTGGGTATGAATATAAATCTCTTTCTACCTTTGGCAATCGTTTACCAGTGTAAATGTTTGTTCATCCTCCTGATGGACAAAAGTCTGAGCTGCATAATGGAGATTTTTGGTTAATTTTCAGACTAATTGACCATATCGCACGCTTGATCGTCCAAATGATCCTGTAACCCTGTGTTTTGGCTCGCTCACTTCAGAGGGTGAAGGTCAGTTGGACACTGTCCAGTGACTTGAGAACAGGGATTTCATTAGTCCATGCAATAAAAATGTACCATGTTTGTTAGTGTCCCGGTGGTGTGTGTGTGTGTGTGTGTGTGCATGCGTGGAAAAGAAAGAGAACGAGACAATATGCTGATGTCAGTAATTTGTCACGGTGGTTAACTTCGTCCCTCTGGTGAAACAAAGGACTGTATTACTCAGTACAAACCACAGCTCTAATGAAATCAGTTAATTATATGATATAATGAGTTAATCATATGATGATGAAGGCTACATTAAAGCGAAACTCCTGCTGAACACCACATGGATGATTCCAAGAAGAGGTCTGGAAAAGGCAAAAGCTTAACCTGAGCTTATGTAATGATGCCGTAAGTGGAGATAATTGATGTTTTACATGGCTTCCTCTCTCTCTTTCGGGCTCGGTTGAATCATTAACCTGTCTCGCTCTGTGTTCTGTATGATGGCCAGTGAAACCATTGTGCGTCCTGTCATCCACAGGAAGTGAGGATTTCCCCCTGCCGTCAGAGAACTGATGTGCCTCTCTGTCTTTTTTCCCTGTCGGTTTATCTATCCTTTTTGTCTTCCCCAACGTAATGGAATGACCAAATTATAATACAGCTTAATAAAAGATAATACAATCAAATTATACCTAATTCTTGAATTGGCAACAACTGAATGGAGACATGTCTATCTTACCAGGTTTCTTACATGGTTCTCTCATTGGGTCTCTGTGTACTGTATGCTTGGGAATGCCACATTGATTGAGATGCAGATCTCTAAGAGCAGTGAGATCCCCAGCTGCCCCATGCTGTGCGTTGGTTAAAGTATTAACCCAGACCCATTAGTCAATATTGCTGACTGCAGTGTAAGGCACAAGGGATCAAAGTTATCATGTTAGGGGGAAGAAGCCCCATTCAGGGTTCCCCATATAACCTGTCCACTCCGTCATGTTCGCTCTATTCAAAAGAGCTGACTAGAGCGGCTCTCAGTCCCACTCACACACCCACTCCTCTACACCCCTCTCTTCCTCTCGCCTTCCTCAATTCGGCCCTCTTTTGCCATCTTGTTTTTCTTGGCAATCTTTCTTAAAGGAAATGTACTTTTCATGCACTTATGTTTACCAGCATAGCCATGGTTTTCAGCAGCAAAACCTGCAGCATGGTCATTCTGGTGACACCGGTTGAAGATGTAGGGTCCAAATTAACAAACGAACACTCGCCAAGTGCCAAATGCAAAAGTTCGGCATTTGGCGAATATGAAAATGTATTTCACCGTCAATATGATAAGTTTCCCAGGGACAAGCAAAAGGGCTCTTCAAGCCGATCCAGAATGCTAATTCGCTATTTGTTCTCTTTGGATTAGCACGGTTTAGTAAATCAAGATCTTTGAACCAACTTCCAAGCAATTAATCTCATATCTTGTGGTAGTTGTAGTTTTTTTTTTTTCAAACAAACAAACATGCATACATGTACTGAAAAAATAAAACAAAACAATAAGTCAAATTTACTTATTTTTTTCTTTTGCACGCAGATTTTTTAAGTAATTTTCACATATGGAATTACGTAAAAATCTGCTTAACTAACTAAAGTAACATTAACAAATGAAATAAGTAACTTTGACTTGGCCAGTTAAAGTTTGTTGAGTAATTTCTACTAAGTTGGAGTTTCTACTCTGTGTCAAGTACATGTTACTCAAACCGAATAACACTGCATTTAGCCATGTTTTTTAGCACATCTAAGTAAATAGATATTTCAACGCATTCTCATCCCAAAGCGTAATATATTGACTCTTTTGCCAAAGCGTCTATATCCAACGCATATGGCACCCTTTAGCGTCAATATAACACGCTTCGGTTTTGGGTAGGTTTAGGTCTGGGGTAGTGTTAGGGTTAGACCACTAGGAGGCGCCATATATCTGCGTCTCATATGACGCTAAAGGGTGCCATGTGCGTGGGATATAGACGCTTTGGCAAAAGAGTCAGTATATTACGCCTTGGGATGAGAACGGGCTCGATATTTTGTAGGCAACATATATACATAACAGAAGTAATACTTGGTACAAAATAACTGTCACTTTTGTTGGATCATTTTTGAGTATGAATGATGTCACAAAACAGCAAGTCACTAAACCCAACAACAAAAGCAATGATGAAACAGTGTAAATACAGCTGGAAAACATTAGGCATGCCGCAATGCATGATGGGAACACCAGTATCAGAAAGTTGAGTGGGTTTTACTTAATTTTATAACGCTGACATTTATGCTTTGATGTCTACAAGCTTAAATTGAGTAGTAGAATTTAATTTGTTTTTAAATTCTCGCCTGAACTAACTTATTTGGTAGAAATTACATAGTATTTACTTTAGCACATAATATTTTTATTTATTTATTTGTATTTAATTATGTACATACTGTACATACATACTCACTTGCTCACTTGTCTTGGTATTGGACTCTTCTGAAGAGCTGAGAAGTTCTTGTCTTATAGGGAAATCCTAGTAGACGACAAGATAACACCAAATCACAATGTGTCTTCCCGTTTGTATGATGTCATGGAGAATGACTCATCTTCAATTAGAAACACAGCACCATTTGTTACTAAAATGCAAGGAAAAATAGCTACATAATCCACTGAACAAAATATATATATATATATATATATATATATATAATGCAAAATACAGTAAAATACTGTTAAGAAATTCTTGTGACTAGTAAATTCTCTTATTTCACCCACACTATTTACAAGTGTCGTAAAAGGCTTTTTTAGGTTCTACAGGGAAGGCTTGCTGGCTATAGTTAGGAAACTGAATAAGACACCAGTATCCAGAACACAACGTATGCTGGTGGTATCCAGTAATGCTCCAGAAAGGTTTCTCATTCTGGTTCCCAATGGCTTGATCTTCCAGCTGGAGGACTCAGCTCACATAAACCCTGAGAGTCCTGCAGACGTCTGTGGGGTTGCAGCACCACAGTGAAATAGCTGAACTGATCCTCACACCTGGATGAGGAAGTGCACAGCAATGTGTGAAATCTCCGTTCCACAACATAGTGTGTTGTGTTTTGGATGCTGCTGTGCTGGTGTCAAGAAAGCAGACTTCTGGACTATCTTAACCAGCGAGCTTCAGCAAATAAATGTTGCTGTTTAACAGCATGGGTTTGAGGTCTCCAACCTATGCCAGCACCAAAACAGTGTTAACTGGCATAAACCAGTCTAGACCAGCATGGAAATATTTTCAGCATGGTCAAATATCATGTTTTTTTTTGCCCATACTTTATCTCAAAAGCCTCTGCGCACACACACGCATACACAAACGCACACACACACACGCACACACACACGCACACACACACACACACACACACACACACACACACACACACACACACACACACACACACACCTTTATATTCACTTATATTGTGTGATTGGTTATTGATCTGATTATTACATAGCCCTGCATCTTTAAAAAAAAATTCGGCTGATTTGCAAAAAAAAGGCCGAATATAACCTAATTTGATGATGCTGAGTTCAAAAATGTCACTAAAACTTTCAATAACCTACAGTTGTTAAGAAATTAATCTTAAAATTAAGATTTTTCAAAGTATATGTACATATATAGTCAGTTTTAATTTGTTATCAAAATAACAAACAAATGTCAAATGTTAAAAGTAAAAAAAAAAAAAAAGTATTCAAAATGTTTAATTTAGCTTTCTGCAACAATCTGCACAGGGATTTAAAAAAATCTTCAAATACTCTAATGTCAAATAACTTTACTTAAACTCAAGTTTTTAAATAAATAAATAAGCTGCCCCCCCCCACCCACACACACAATCTGCAGTTTTCTGTAATACCTACAGATATAGCAGAACACATCTAGCTTCTTCAGACACTGGCCATAATTCTGACCTGGAAATCGGGATCAGGCATAAAATAATGTCACACAAGTGAAAATTGGCTGAGAATTGAACATATAGTTGTAACGTGGCTCAGAGATAGCAGGAATCATGTGTTTATGGCAGTTTGTCTGGTGATTAGGGAAAACACAAGACTTCTTCCCCTTACAAACGGTCCTCGAAAGCAAAAATCCCAACAAACGCATTCTGTGAGAAAGCGTAAAAAACCCTTTTTGGAATTAGCACCGGCAAAATTAAGAAACTAATATTGGACTTCGTTCAGCAAATATGATTCCATGGTTGTGCGACTGATCAGATGCATGTGATGTTTTTGGAGGTACGTTTGACTTAAGACTGCAGAGTGCTGGTGGTGATGGAGACTTGGGGGCCGAAGAGGGGGAAGTTCATGGGAAATCCGCAGATGGGATGGTGTAATGGGTGTGTGTGTGTGTGTGTAGGCGTGAATGGTGATAAATTGGCCGGGGAGAGTGGGGATGCAGATCTACTCATCAAGATTGATGTTCTGCCATTCTGCTTTAAGTGCAATTAAAAACTGGGCCTGCGTTTGAAACCACATCTCATTTTATAGAACCAGCGTGGGGGGGGGGGGTCTTGGTTTTAAGAGAACTTACCTCTGTGTTTTGGGCCGCCACACGTCACAGACCCCATCAGCACCCATGTCCAACTCCAGCTTTACCTCCTCGTCCGAACCGATTCTCAGTGGCATATATCACCTAGAATATTTTCCATGGAAACAAATGTCCAAAAGGGAAATCGAGATTTGAAAGTACGATTGGTTGCTCATTGTTTGTGGCTAGTGTTTGTTTGTGGCCAGATTTACCTGTTTATTTTTAGATAGATCACCACTTCCATCTTGCCCTTTCCTCGCACTGCAGCCATGCCTGACTAGCTGTCAGTGTCAAGTTGTTAACCTCACGTCAACAGTGGTGCGGGCTGTATTCGGGTCCGCTTGATGGATGAGTCTACATGGACTTGTCCCACGCAGGGCACATTTTTCATAGAAAAGCAAAAGGGGTTTGTGGATATTTCTTTTTACCTCTCTCTCACTCTCTCCTGCTCCCCGTGAGACCTCTGGGCACAAACACAACCTCTGAGCAACACTTTCCAGCTGACCTACGCTCAAAAGGTTGTACGTAAGTGTGGCTTTTAGGGACAGAGATCGGAATTAAATGCATCTCACCAAATATATATAGAAGGATGTTTTTTCAACTATGGGTACTTTGACTTTTTTCACATTACTACTGTTTTGAAAACAATTATTTTTGCTACATTTCAAATGGTTTTAATCCATAGTTTTTTTTTTTTTTTTTTACATTTTCATGGAACTATGATCATTTAAACCAAATGAAGAAATATTAAACACATTCAACTTTTGAGTTTCTTATTGTGTGATTTATAAAAATGTGATTATATGTACCTGATTAAGTTACTGGACTCTTTTACCAAGAGGACAGTCAGCGAAGAACGAAGAAAAAGATGAAGGTAAATATCAATTGTGAACTTAACCCTCTGGGGTCCTTCGGCCCAAATGGACCCGAAGCATTTAAATATATATTTTTTTTAAATCATAGCTTCATCGGAATGGTCCGAAATTTGGTGACTTTGTTGGTACTTGGCATATGAACACCCCAAAAAATTGGGGACAGGATTTGAATAGTCTAAGTGGTTGTAAAAAAAATAGTCACACTCAGGACCTTCGGGTCCAAATGGACCCGCATAGGAAATGAATGGGAAATTGGCAAAAATGTGAAAATACAGAGTTATTTTGTGCGTACAAACTACAAATCAGCCACGATCCAGAAAAAAAGCACACAACAGTGAAGGGGTGAATCTATAAAACATCAAGAGTGCAAAACAGACACATCCACACACACACACACACAAACACACTTTTATACGCATACACACTAATAAATTCAGATTACATATGGGTTTTGAATTTTTAAAATGCTCAGTTTGTCCACCAGATGGCATCCATCTCATTTCAAAAATTGCTTTCATGAGGCCTAGGCTTGACTCTAAAATGAAATACAGCTTTAAAAAAAAAAAAATATATATATATATATTTTTTTTAAATTTCTATTATATTCAATGGGGAAAAAATGGGTCATAATTATTGCATTAATATTTTTGAAATTATCTCAAAACACCAAAAAAGAAAAGAAAAAATATTATAAAAAAAAAAAAAAAAAAAGATGATTTTTTTTTAATAAATATTAATCCCACCCTTCCGGCCCATTTGGACCCGAAGGTCCTGAGTGTGACTCTGAAATGAAGGACCCCAGAGGTTAATCATGGAAAGTAATGCATCACATTACTTTTGCGTTACTTTTTATCACCTGGGCTTGGCTTGATTGTTTTTAATAACAACAACAACAACAACAAAAAGTTCACCAAAAAAATTTAAAAATAAAAAAATTTAATGTTTAACTGAAGTAATTTATATTTATTGATATGGCCGAATTGGATCATCAAAGGTTAGCAACAAAGACATTAGTTAATAAAGTGAGATTAAATCCATAAAGTATATGTGTGTTATTTAACATGTTAAATTATTTTAGGTCGTTTGTGTAATATGCAGAGTTAGCATTTAACAGAACTAATAACTATCATGTCCAAACATCGCCTCTGCACTTACGATGTCTCTGAACATGGGGACGGAAAAGGTGTCAGTCAATAAAATTGGAAAACAAAGTAACTTTTTCATATTTTGCCATACATTTAAAAGTAATGTGTTACTTTAATAGTTCCTTGAAAAAAGTAATCTGACTGCATAGCTCATGTTCGAGCCCAAACACGTGCACCCATCAGACCATGTGTGGAATTTGTCTGTGCATTCCATTGTTGTCCTTCAATCGTGCGGCACATTTTTGGAGGTCGTCACAGCATTACTCTCATTTGTCCAGATAGGAATGGGGACGTCGGATTACGGCCCTGTCCCCACTGAGCCCCAGACCCTCTACTGAACACTTTGACAGTGGCTATCCATCATGGCCATCTTTAACAGAGGGTTGGGGGATTGCGGCTGGAAAGGGCCTGGTTAAATTTTAACCCGCTGGCTTCCCACTCACTGGCAGAGAGTAAGTGAGCCCTGCATCTCGGCCATTCCCACCTTCGCCCACTCACCTGTCAATGCTTTGACTGCACCCATCTGCTGGTGAACCGCAGCACGCCCCACATATCTGGTACAGAGGCAGCGTGGGTGGAGGTCAGCTCTGTTAGCGTGTCACAAACCCAAAGCGGCATGTTAAAAGCAGATGGAAGGAGGATAGATTCAGGCACGTGCCATTCTCAGAGTTGAGTAGACATGATGTTTTCTTGTTATGTTATGACACACAGCTGATGTCACAAATCCCTCTTAGCTTTTAACCCCTCCACTCCAACCACCTGGCTCCATTCTGGTGTGGAACGGCCATTTTTCATTATCCCATTAATTCCGGATGGATAAAACCAAGGCCTACATTTTTTTCTCAGATAGTTCACTGTTCCATTTAAATGTATGTTGGACTACTATGGAAGAAAATAACAGCCTTTCATGTTTACGGTAAAATGAAGTGTATGCAACATTAAGTTTTGTAGGGTAGACGGAGTACAGTTGTAACCTTTGTAACACAGTTGTAAAGATTTTTATGTATAAATATGTATTAGTCATTTGCACAGTCATGGCAAATGTACATTGTCGCCTCAACACCGCAGTCAACATGTTCTGACATAGTCTTATTGATCAACTTTCTCCCGCCGAGCATATTTTGTCTAATTTTCCCAAAAATATCCCCCAAAAAAGCTGATTCGAAGAATTTGCTTTCATGATCAGACAGGAATAACTATTCACAATTACAGAAGAGAAGAAAAAAGGAAATATATAGTGCTACAACTATGCTTGATCCGTGTGTAAGGCTAATGCTATGCTACATGAGTTGCTGTGTTGTTTGGAAAAAGAGATTGAAATAAAAAGGCAAAGTGGTTTTTGGTGTACATTATTATTGTTGTTCTTCAAAACTCCCTCACCCTAAAAACGCAAACATTGGAAGGATATTGGAGGGGCAAATACATTTACAGTGGTTACACAGGTAAACAAATTCCAGTGCACTTCCAATTTAAGTTATTATTGAGGTCAGCACCTTCTGCACACGCATTAGAGTTTAAACTCTCCAAGTTCTCCGATTCAGTCGATGAAGTGATCAATCAAGTGTGGAAGTTCAAAAATTGAGGGTTCAGACCCTTAATTGGGGCAAATTCCTCAAGGAAGGGTGTTGGTTCTGTGGAGAGGAGAGTCCTTTCTCCGAATTGCTGAAATCATGCATGCCTTGCTTGACTTGATTAGCCATGATGAGGTGACCTGACCTCTTCTGGTGAGTTAATAATGTATTAATTTCTGCCCATTTGACATGAGAGGCGGTGGGGGCGATGTTGAGAAGGCGTGAGTTTGTGGGGGTGTGGGAGCTGTCTGATTGCACAAACCCAAGAATCTATCATCTGTCAGTCTGCATTTTCTGGCTCCGAGCTGAGTCTCGATGACAGGCCTGGGGTTTTGCTTCACTTCCGCAAATGACATTAGAGAAATTGTGTTTGCACTGTCTCTGTGGTGGTCTCCCAGGAGCGCTCGGGTAGGATGGGTCAGCGGTGGCCGGGAACGAGGGTTCGCCTACTGCATTTTTATGACGCCACACAGCCTTGGTGTCCTTGTGTGATTCCAGCACCTGTTGTACAGTTATGGCTTGTGACTAACAAACTGGGTGGGCAATAGGATCCTCTAAACCTGTTCAATTCCCAAGAAGCTGAGACTTCCTCCGGTGTCTTTGGGTGCACTAAGAAGCTCTTCAATATTTCAGTGGAAATGAACTACGGTCTCCCTGGACCAATCCAGGGTAGAATTGCTACGAATCACTCTTTATGACCCTTTTGTCCTAATGTTTAAGCTGTCTATATCCTGGAGGGTGAAAACGAGGACCAGGGGAGCCCTCCGGCCGAATTTGACACATAAAGAATAATTAAAAATAAATGCCGGGATTTCGTGTTCTCATATGTGCCTGATTTTCTCTCATTCCTTCCTTTTTTATAGCCCCTCAATCTATTTTTAATGAGCCATTGAATATTAACTGGATTTCGGGCAAAGTGCCATCTCCCATGAAAGAGATGGATCGCGAGGCTTAGCCCAAACAGGGGTGGGGCTGGCCTACAGAAGCTTCATATGTAAAGAATTGTTCTAGTCAATTACAATTACAATCAGCCACAGTAGGGGACGTATCGACTTAAACTGATGTCCCTACACCTCCCCTCGAAAACTCAAGCAACTGCATGAGAATGAGGAACAGGGGTACAAACAATTGAGGAATTTTGATCATGTAACAAGAGAAACCATAAAGGATTCAACCTCAGAACACACTCTTATTCTAGGGACAAGAGCGTTCTTGTGTGTTGTAGCCCCACAGGCCCAAAGGGCAGACCCGGGCCTGGGGTAGAACAGAGGCAGATTTCGGGAACTTACCCCCCCCTGCAGGGCTACTGATCTGCTCCCCCCTTTGCTCTCGCTCTCTTTGTCAAGGGGCTTCTTGAGAAGGAGTGATTAATGAGACGTTGTCCTGCGGTCCCCGAAAAGCTCACTAAAAATTTCAATTCGCCATCTCTTGTTTTCGTCAGCAGTGGTCAAGATGAATTGGACGGGGTAATGAGATATATCAGAAAAGAGTTGTGACCCTTGTTTCCGGGCTGGAGGAGGAGGCCATGGGAGAGCAACGTGGGCCTTTTAAAAGCGAACACATTTATGGCTACTTAGAGAAAATTGATTTGATTGTGCTGGAAACATATATGTTAACACGTCTGGCATTTTTATGGGCTATTTGTCTTTGGCGTCACAGCGAGGGGAAATGTATGCTTACACTGGCCTTTGTGCTTAAATACGTGTGTGGTGCTGTTAGTGTCTATTTGCATACAGGCATGCGTGTGTCGTTAAGTTGGGATTTATTTATTCCTGGATGGGTCGTCAGGAGCAGTGCTCTGGCTGTGCACTTTAACTCCGTGCCAATAACAGTCATGCGATGATTAACAGCATATTACTGCAGATGGACCAGTGACTGGGTGAAATACATCGCACTGGAAATATTACAACCTAGAATTGATGCTGACACCCTCTCACAGTTTTCCCAGCTGAACCCTTGCAGTTTATGAACATTACATTTTCATATTCATTTCACAAATGTATTTCATATGTGCATGTTGCCCGTTACAAAATCCCTGAATCAGGCATGTTTACATATATGTTCATGTGTTCACAAGCAGTGAAACGATAAGTATTTTGTGGCTGTGTAATTCCACAGCACAGAGCCAAACAGGGAGGAGAAACAACATTGTAGTTTTTCTGTTCTTCTGACTCTGTGCCTCTTTTCGAAAGACAGTACTTGGTTGCTGTGTACTGCATACTGTGTATTGTCTACTACTTATGGAAGCTTGTTTCCGCCACAGAATAAAAAAATAAAAAAGGTAATTGCGACTTTTCATCTCGTAATTCTGACCTGTTTTATCTCACAATTGCGAGTTATAAAGTCAGAATTGTGTGATATAAAGTTGCAATTGTGTTATAAAGTCACAATTGCGTGATATAAAGTCGCAGTTGCGTGTTATATAGTCAGAATTGTGACATAAACTTGCAATTGTGAGAAATAAACTAAATTTTTTCAGAATTGCATGTTTCTGCAATTCTGATTTTATATCTCTCAACTGCGTGTTATAAAGTCAGAATTGCGTGAAAATTGCGCGACAATTCTGACTTTATAACATGCAATTGCGACTTGATATCATGCAATTCTGACTTAATATTTCCTAATTGGGTGTTATAAAGTCATAATTGTGAGATATAATGTCGCAATTGCGTGTTTTATAGTCAGAATTATATAGTCTGACTTTTTTTCAGAATTGCATGTATCTGCAATTCTGATTTTATATCTCTCAACTGCGTGTTATAAAGTCAGAATTGCGTAAAAATTGCTTGACACTTCTGACTTTATAACATGCAATTGCGACTTGATATCATGCAATTCTGACTTAATATTTCTCAGTTGCGTGTTATAAAGTCATAATTGTGAGATATAAACTCACAATTGTGAGAAAAAAGTTTATTTCTCGCAATAACTAGCTTATATCTCACAATTATGACTTTATAACACGCAACGACATCTTTATATCACGGAATTATGACTTTATATCTCGCAATTCTGAGAAATAAAGTCGGAATTGCAAGATAAAAAGTTGCAATTATATTTTAAAATGTTTTATTCTGTGGCGGAAACAAGCTTCCATAACTACTTAAAAAAAATTGTAAACAACATCAAATGTTTAAATTTGATTTAGTGTAAAAAGTATTAAATCTTTTTTGTCAGTTTGATCATCGTTGCTATTTATTTCATTTGGTGCACAGGAAATGGATGTCCATGTCAAGTGAATTGCATTGTGGGATACAGTAATTTACGCAGTAAAAGCTGTAACCACCAAAAACATTGAATGGGACACATCCCCCTTATATTGTGTAACCCCTCCAATTCTACTCGCGCCGCTCCGAGCGGGACTCCAACTAGTGCTCTTACTCACTCTTACTAGCTGGCCTCCGTTACAATTGGTCTATCAATACTTGATTTTTAATAGCACATTCCTAAACTTTTCCACTGCACATGGTGTGCTCTGCTTGTATTTTGCACATTTTGGCTAATTAATTTGGCCATACATTACATATACACACTGTGTGTACAGTTTAGACACTGTATACTACTTTTTTTTAATAGTTGGCGTTATACCATTCCAAGCATACCCATTTTAAGGTTGTAGTCTCACTTGTCCATGCTATTACAATAAATGGATACTAAAGCTTTCAAGTTTCAAAACAGCACCATAAATGTATAATAATCCTTATCCATACGAATTGTTCCCTATATTTCTAGACTTTATAGGTGTTTCTAAAGTCATACAATTGGGTGAGAAACAGACCTAAAATACGCAGTTCTTCACTATTGCGGATCATTGAATCATTGAATCACTGAGTTGAACTCAAGGACCAGGGGTGCGTTTTCCCAAAACCACTGCAATGAACAGATTGTAGAGGACATCGGTGGCAATGGTTTCTATGACTTAGACTTACAGTGACTTTTGGAAATGCAGACCAGATACGTTTATAAATAAAATCATTTAGACTAGCTTTTCGAACTGGATCAACTGATTCATTAAAAAGATCTGACTAAAAAGAATGATTCGTTCATGAATTAGACATCGCTACTTTTCAGATCATAAATGTCAGGCACAAAACTATAGTATTCAAACTTATAATCACTTGTGTTACTTTTTTTCATCATTGTCAGTTCATGATAAAGAGTGAATATTATTTTTCCTTAGTTGTTATTGTTGTTTGGAAGAAAGAAAGTCATTTAGGTTTGAAATGACATGACAGTGAGTAAACGATGATGATGAGTTTCCGTTTTTTTGGGCGTGAAATTCATGTAAAGAACATTACAAAAAAACATTAATTCATGAAAGAATAGGGGGCAAGTGGAAGTTTTCATCTGTCTTTTTGTGACAGAGAAGGTCAGGAAGGAATGAAAAAGAAGGCGTCTCACTGTGCTCTTTGATTCTTACAAATTGAAAAGCACTATCGACTGGTAATTGTTTTACTTTGATAAATGAACGACTCTCTAAAACCCTCACCACCCCCCAGCCGATCAACCAGACCCCTCGTTTGACTAAATCAAATTTGAACTGTTTCCACCCATCCATCAGTCCTATCGCATCACACCTGCAACGTGACATGGAGATGATCTGTGTCGAGCAAGACGTGTTCAGAACCAGACAGACATGCCAAGGACATCTGTGTGTGTGTGTGTGTGTGCTTGCTTCTCATCATTTCACACATAAAACGAGTTATCATTCTCAATGTCACACACTTATTTGATTAGTGAAAAAATCTGAAATATATATATATTTTTTTTTTTATGATGTTACCTTAAAATTCCCAAATCTGGTGTTCATTTTCTGGTCTAAAGGGAAAAAATCTCAGTCGTTCAATGTGGTGACACTGCTTTTATAGCTTTTCCTTGAGCAAACGGGACATTGTATTTATGTGTAAGCGTTGTTGCCTTCTATGATTTGAAAGCTCCTTACTATGTTATCATACAAATCAATGGAGATGCATATCATCAGGACGTGACTGCTCGTGAATATTACATTAATGGAAACCAAGCACGCATTTTGAATATTGAATACTGAATAGGTCATGACATAACTCAATAAGCTAAACCTGATACCCTGCTGCCTTTTTCAAACAATCTTTAACAAGAGCTCCAACAGTGATCGTATGGTTAGTTATCGGTTGACGTTATCGCCACAAGTGCCGCTCGGGATGGTGCGATTGCTGCATGATTATGATGTCATGGCAGATCTGAGGTTGGATATGAGTCAGTGCTTGCGCAAGTCCATGTAAAACAAGCCAGAATAATTGGAGAGGTGATTAACTGCCCTGATTTAGTTATTGGAAATTAGAGATATGATGTCAGTATCACAGTATTGGTTGCTGTAGGAGCCATAGACCAAGGCTAAACCAAAAGTGATCTTAACCAATTCTTTCTTTCATTCTTTGCAAAGAATGCATTGTATGCACTCAGTGCGGTTACAATGAATATGGGGCTAAGGCTTCAAAAACCGGATCGGTTCAATTCATAAATTAAATATTCAGTTTTGTGAGCTAGATCAACTGATTCACTAAAAACATTGACTCAGAAGAACGATTTGTCCATGTGTAATACATTGCTATCATGATTTCAGAAGATATTGCATGAGTTATGGACCAACGCACTTTCATGACAATACTATTCTACATTGTGGAAAACTGGTGGCAAATCGTACCGTACAATCTGCTCCTGCTTCACTGGGGGTTGCGTATAAGGATGAAGCTTCATGCTTACTTTTTTATACAAATCATATGATTTATACAAAATAAATTTCCAAAATTCGTACAATATTGCCAATTTTGGGCATGAGATCGGGTTGAACGGACTACCGTGTTTCTGCAGTAACACTGATAACAATGAATTAACTCTGAGAATAACCCATTTTAATTCCCTTTAATGGTAACACTTTCGGATAAGTATACAGTAATAAAGTACTTACAAATCATTTACAAACTATTAGTTTAGGTAATTCATAGTTCAAATTCTGTAGTCTTTACATTGTTAATATATTAAAGTTTTTTTTTTAAATGCTTACAGTTTCTGAATCTATGGCTTCTTTTCTCAAAACGCTACACACAAAACCACAAAACATGTACACAAGATGCAACGATGCAAAACACTTCATTCAAAACTATTTTAACTTCTAAAAATGGTGTTTTTTCATAGTTACTCTACACACAAAGCATTAAAATGATTAGCCATAGACATGACAAACTACACACAGTTGTGAAAAATGTAAAACACTACTTATCTTGTGTCTTTTGTTTGTTCAGTATTCAGTGGAGCGTACAGGAGTTTGTCATATATACATGTTCAGTATGTGCACAAATACACTGTATTTACCGTATGTATGCATGATTGAGAAGCTTTACAGTTGAACTGAACTGACTTGAGCTGAATAATGACACTATTGGCTAGTTTGACAGGCTTTACAGCAGAATTTGAATTGTTTACTGAATGAATGTGACTTGACTTATGCATATACAGTGTATATTTAGAAAAATGAACAGAAATCCAAGGGTAAAAATGAATTAATTAGTTTTCACACATGATCAATGGGAAATGGTTGTGGCATTAAATGGCTGTGTTTTCAATGAAACACACGAGCTGTTCGTTTTGAGGGTATATGTAAGTTTATATGGTGTGTGTGTGTGTGTAAATGCATTAATATGAATGCAATTAATGTCCAATAAAGGCTGACATTTTCAGATTTCCCATGACCTAATCTAAAGAGAGAACTATTTACTCCTAATAACCATTAACAACTCCTTTACTACTGGTTTAAAATACTGTGCATCACTTATATGGCCAATCTCTTTATTAACTCTTTACATATGAGTAAATTAAACAATAATAATTTTGTTAATTACAGTGACAATGAATGAAGAACTCACTATTTGTATTTAGCCTATTAATATATTAACAAGAGACTACAATATATAACCTATGTATTAACTTTGCAAATGATTTGTAAGGTCTTTATTTCTGTATACTGTATATTTCTATATTTTGTATAGGATTTGTAACATAATCATAAGTCTATGTCAGGGGTGTCCAAACGTGGTCCTGGAGGGCCGCTGTCCTGCAGTGTTTGGCTCCAACTCGCCTCAACACACCTGGCTGAAGTTTCCAGTGTGCGTAGATACACACACACCAGCTGCTTCAGGTGTGTTTAATTGGGGTTGGATCTGAACTCTGCGGGACAGTGGCCCCCCAGGAGCAGGTTGGCACACCCCTGGCCTATAAGTTTAATAAGTCTTTTCGTTATTGTGAAATATAAATGTCATCATTTTTAATTTATAAACCATTGAAGCAACTACATAAGAAGTAAACTGGTTGTCAACCCATGCACTATTAATCTCTGCTAAAACTAGAAAATATGGAAACTGGTAATTGGACTTTACCTTTGTGGGCTATACCAAACTACTCCATGTAATGATGATTGATAAAGGACTTCCAATTGCTTTTGCGGGCCTATTTTGACAGTAGCTCATTACTGGGGATAACTAACAACTTTATAAGCATTGTATTTGAAATAATTAAAATATAATGCCAACTCTTGTTGGGCAATTGACTGGTCGGGTATATCTGCATATTATAATGCTCATCCATTCATCCCATCCATTATGTTCATCCATTCATTTTCCATGTGCTCCCCTACATCTATGATTTTTCATTGATTCGTCCCATACATAGCATGTTAAATTCCATCAAAGGAAAAGAGATGGTGTGTTAGCCAGTCTACAATCATTAAATAAATCACTGAAGTTTTAGTTTTTTTGTGTTTTTTTTTTTTTATCAGTACACAAAGGACAATCACATTTAAACTTAAGCTTGAGCACAGTTATTTCTAAATCACTGTCAAAACGCTTTCGAAAAAATACTGTTTATTACAAAGTTAAATGTTTTATTAGGCTATCCATCTATCCATATGTCCTGACACCAGTGTTTGTGCATTTTCAGCTCTTTGCAGAAGACTTTGGGAATCGAGGAGGTGTCCCATTTAGATGGCTATTAGGATGAGCCGTCGTTGAGTTATTTGAACAAACACACACCCATCTCAATCTTCCCACTCTGTTTTCCTAAGCACCACACAGCACAAGTCTAACCCCCTGGTGCTGGGTCTCTTACCACAAGACAATAAACGTATGATGAAATAAAAACGTGTGATTCATCAAAATCAACTCCAGACTCTGCTGCCCAACAAATTAAACAATATTTCATAATCACTCTACGAGGCTGACAATGGACGCCAATTTGTAAGTAAGGGCACCTCCGTACTGGGAGTGTTGTCTTAAACGCACGGCTGGGTGGTGTGTAGTTAATTACCAAGGCTGGACATGCTCTAGTGGCCACAGACACTCCCGTCGTACCTGTCCAATCAACCGCTTTGCAGCCAAGCGCCTACCAACACTTCATTTATCTTGTCTGAGTGTAGGGGGGCTAATTACCGCGATGCTAACACCCCTCCACATGCGTACACACACTCAGTGTCCCATTGCTTGTCTTTTTTCTGAGACGCCATGGCACTGGTCTGGGACAGAGGAGTTGGCCAATTAGTCTTCCATTAAGGCTATCACAGCTCTCTGGGAAGCCTCCCATCAACTCAGGGCACCGGTGCACTGAAGGGCCTAATAATCTGCTATATGGGTCTGCGGCTTCGGTTAATCTGTGGGGAGGGGTGAAAGAGGAGGAGAGGTCAAGAAATATATTTCCACTGCCTGTGATGAACAGTGTCAAGAACTGCAACGCTAAGGGTCAGTGAAAGAGCCCTCCCACCTCCTCTGAAGACACAAGGTGAATATTCTCTTCATCACTAAAATTGTGATTTGTATTATATATATATAACATTTGGAATCACTGGTTTACATGTAACAGATCTCCCGACTTATTTACACCCCTAGGGCATCGGACCTGTTTTAGACTTCTCCTTCTTTTTATATTTTAGACATTTATTAATTAAAAGAAACGATATACTCATGGCAAAGTTATTTTTCGTTCTTCGCTTAGGGGTAAAACGAAGGTCGAAATACGTGAGCAGCGATATACTGTTAGCGGACATCCGACGCTGACGCAAATTAAACACACAACAAAATTAAGAAAACCAAGAATTTTTTAATAAAAAAGCACCTTAGCATCATAGCAAAGTGGGTGTGTTTGCTCAAGCTCTGCAATTCGGCACTCTTGTAAAGTCACATCACGTGTTTTATATATCACTTTATACAATAGATTGCTTAAAGGATTAGTTCACTTTAAAATGAAAATTAGCCAATGATTTACTCACCCTCAAGCCATCCTAGTTGTATCTGACTTTCTTCTTTCAGAGGAATACAATCGGAGTTATACTAAGAAATATCCTGGCTCTTCAAAGTTGTATAATGGCAGTGGATTGCAACCAACAAATTGAAGCTCAAAAAGGGCATCCATCCATCATAAACAAACTCCAAACAGCTCCAGTGGGTTAATAAAGGCCTTCTGAAGCAAAACGATGATTTTGTCTAAGAAAAATATTCATATTTAACACGTTACAAAGTAAAATTCAAGCTTCCGTAAGACGGTTCACCACACCTCAGGAGCATTAAACATGGTTTTGTGATCGACTACTGTTTGTATTTCCTTAGTTTTCTGACAAATATCACAATTAAATGGTGGATAACATAGTATCCATAATGTATAAGAAAATTACAAAAAAAAACATACCACTGCAAAGTCTGCTCATGAAATCCGTTCTGCATGATCCTCTTGTTCGATAACATTGTCAGGGTCCGAATCGGGCTTGAATTGGTTTGAAATTGACGCCATCCTCAATATTTACATTAGAGAAGAACTCACAATTAAGGAGGGGCGGGACATTTCTCGAACACGCGCTAATCACAACACACCTCATCTGTAGCGTATTGCAGTACCACTGTCATTTCTGGCTATTACATATCATAAAGTCTATAACGCTCTCACACGTTTATTTTATTTTTTTACATTTTTGGGAGATAAAATTAACATTTGTGGTTTCAACAACCAGATGCATTTACACTTATCCAGTTTTATTTGAAATGGGTCTCAGACCACCTCCTAAAGTCTGAAGTGGTTTGAGGGATTGAATTTAAATCCGTCTCAAAACCGTTTCGGAAGGCATTTACACCTGGTCCTTTCATGATTAGATAGATATCCGGTCAGAGAGAAGGCATAAAGTGACTAGGTGTAAAAAGGCCCAATAGAAGACAGGAGAACTGGATTAAAACCTTCCACTGTGGATGCTGAGCTTTTTCTCTCAGGATGCTCTGTAAGATACTGTTCTTCTGGCTGTAGCCATGTTAGGAAGCTGTCTCGTTTTTACGTTTAGGATTGGACGTTTTTCATTTGTCTAACTGTTGGAACGAGAATTCTGATCAGCTGTTGGACACGGGTCGGGCTAGGGCCTAGATTTGAGGCCTGTGCAGGGCATTACGCTAAAAACTGATGGGGGGTTACACTGATTTAATGTGAAGTTTGTCTTAATGTAGTCCATGATTAGTTCAGTTTTTACACTGATTTACTTGAAATGTATTCTGTGTCGTTTGCATATTCGTCTTCAGGAAATAATTACAACGGGATGTAGAGCATTGTAATCTGTGATTAAAAAGAGTGTACGGTGAAGAAATAAATGGATTTTAAAAATGACTGCAACTAGTGTAATAAAAACATAAATAATCTTACATTGTGGTACATCAGAGACATGCAAGAGTGATTGTCTAGTTTGGGTTATTTAGAGTAGAAGGGGTGGGAAATAGTGGATTCTGATGGTTAGATTAATAAAGAAGAGCCACAGCCAAAAAAATTACCCAATTCCAGGCCTGGTGCAGCTGTTGGTGAGAGGAGTGTAATTGCGTCAGTGGCGTCCTGGCCATCCCCTGAAGCTCGCCCCTAAAGCAGTTAGCTCTTAGCCTGCGCTTGGGCGTCATCATTTTCTAGTACCCATCCATCTTCCAACTCCGATTAATTCTTTTCATTCTGGCACCTCTCTCATAAATCCTGGCACACTTAATTAATTTCACTGGCAACGCAGGGACCGCCATAAAGTGGAATTGTTCACACAAAACCCCATATTAATTATGCTATTTTACAGCAATCTCATTGAAAGCTGTGTTTCATCTTTCATAATTACATTTCCAACAACAATGGGGGCAACAAAAGACTCTAATTATGGATTTGGCACGCTGCTACTTCACAATAAGTCAACAGCGAGCAGTGCTGGAAAACGACTAGGGGGGTTAAAACGGAGGATCAATGACTCGCTTTTATTATTGCTATTATTGTTGTTATTATTTTTTAGCAGCAGGAGGACACATTGTGATACTGAGTGTGCATAGGCATTTTGTCTCACCCGTGCTATAAATCTCGTTAACAAAACAGCAAGCATTTGTTGCCGAACTCCTCATTTTAGTGGCTAGTTTGATAATGGTTAAGGAGCTACTTAGGAAATGGATCACTGCCTGCTAGTTAGGCCTCTGAGTTGGGTTTGCATGAGCAGCTGGACAAAGGATGCAAACGTTGACTGATGAAGACCAACTTTTTAGGGTTCTTTGATAGTGAGGACACTGAGAGACTGACAACATCAACTTGTGGATAAATAAGTTATATAAACCGAATTTGCCGGTTCAGCAACAAAAGTGGTGGATCACAAAAAATAACAGAACGAACCTGCTAAACAAGAAGAAGAGAACCTTCTAGTCTGGAGACAAGGAACACCTACAGTTTTTGCAGGCAGCACTAGGGTTCTACTGCGATAATATAGAGCATAAACATCAATGCTAAAATGTGAAGCATTACTGGCTCTAATGGCCAGGTAACTTGGTAAAACAGGAAGGTTATTGAGATGACACCACCAGTTTTATAATCAGTCACCCTTCATCTCTACCTTTTTTACTTCTCTGTGAGTCCCAGACTATTAAGGGCTACTGATAGTTCACACAAGCAATGAAGTGAGGCCTAATAGGATCAGTACATGTTGTTGATGACATGCACTCTACAACAGTAAGATCCAATCCTGCTCCTGTAGGATCACCTTCCTGCAGAGTTCAGGAGTTCAGGATTACTAGGAATGCCCAGGCAGGTGTGGTAGAGAAGGTTGGTGTGTTGGAGAACTGAACTCTTCATGAGCAGGCTTGAACAACCCTGCAGTACAAGTTTCTCTAGCTCTGCATGATTTTATGCATTGTTCTGATGCTAAAGATGGGACATCCCATTAACCTTACGGACAAGTTTTTTCTCTCACATCAGACATTATGAAATCTTTCGAGAGGATGGTTCATGGCACATCTCCAACCTCTCGTCCCAGACTAGGGTGTCCAATCCTCCTCCTGGGGGACTGCTTTCCTGCTGAGATTGGCTCCACCACACCAGCCTGGAATTGTAGAATCCCGAAGACCTTAATTAGTTGGCTCAGGTGTGTTAATTAGTCTGAAGCTAAACTCGGCTGGAAGGTGGCTTTCCAGGAACAGGACTGGACACCCCTGTCCCAGACCATGTGGAGTCAACACTGATTGATTACTCTAGTGCACTCCACACCACACTACAAATGGATGCCACATTAGTTTCCCCCAATCTTGGTATATCTTAACAGAAGTATTAAAAGGATTAGTTCACCCAAAAATAAAAAAAATTCCCATAATTTACTCACCCTCAAGCCTTCTTTCAGCCAAACATATCCTGGCTCTTCCAAGCTTTATAATAGGAGTGAATAGTACCTGAGATTTTAAAAAGATCATAAAAGTAATCCATGCGGCTCTAGAGGGGTTGGCAAAGGCCTTCTGAAACGAAGTGATGCAATCTTGTAAGAAACATATCCATATTTATAACATAAATAATAACATAGAACTATATTCACTGGCTTCCGGTAAAGGCTGTACGCGAGTCTAGTTCTGGTGGAAGAGTGACCTCTGACCCAACACATGACGTAGGACACAGGTCACTCTTCTGACGAAACTAAACACGTGTACGGCCGCTTCCAGAAGCCAGTGATTATAGTTTATAAAGTTATAAATATGGATATTTTTCTTGACATTGGTCCAATCTCAATTCTCATACAAAATGAGCATTTGAATGCTGTCATCATTTGCTTGAAAATTAGCAATAAAAACAAATTGTTGGTGGATTTGTGGGATTCCAAAAAAACAGTGACATACATCATTATTCAGATATACTACATGGAAGAGGAACCCTCTGATTAGTACCTGATTAGTACAAGAAACTAGCCTGGATGCCAGCCCGAACCCCGCCCACAACATTTTTTGGTCGGGAAGTTCGGTCTGGACTCGCTCCATTGAGGAGTAATTATGATCGGTTCAGAATTAGTCGGGCCAATCAAATTGCCAGGGCGGGCTTTATACCATAATGGACAGATGATCTGCAGTTACGTCATCATCGCGTTATCAAAGAGCGCTTGGGTTGAACTGGTTTCCCTCAGAGATGACTGCAGCTGGAGAACTGAGATGTAGAGATCCCGCTATCGCGTCTGTTGTAAAAGAAATCGACAGCGCATTCATTTTAAAAGACGAACAGAGAACTGCAATCAAGGCATTTGTCGATCGGAAAGATGTGTTTGCCGTCCTTACTACGGGATTCGGCAAAAGTTTATTTTATCAGCTGGCTCCGATGGTCACTAAGAAGATGGGACGCAATGAAAACCCTGTGGTCGTTGTGGTTTCTCCTTTGGTCGCACTCATGGAGGATCAAGTAAAAGAAGCAACACTCATTATTTTACTACTTCTTCCAGCGCGCGTGCAGTTGAGTTCTGTTGAAACTATGCTATGCAACTATGTAGCTGACTTACTGCGTTGCTCTGATTGGTTGTAGGTCTATCCAATTGAGTGCAGAGGTTGTTTTTTTTCCTGGTTCGGTTAAGACACGCCTCATAATCAAAGCCCTATGGAGCAGTATCAGACTCACATTCTGACTAGAATATGAGTATGACAAAGTCAGGCTAACAAGAAACTGGACTGAACTGACAACACAATTGTTCTGAGGCCAGGTGGACCATATGACACATGCACAATTCTTACTAATGACTAGGGTTGGGTACCGAAACAGGGTGCCAATAGGGAACCGGTTCTGACGTAAACGGTAGTAACCAGACCGAATAAGAACGAAAATTTCGGTGCCTGATTTCGGTGCCTGAGTCTCTGTGGCATAAGGCGCACACACGCAAAGTCTCTCGCTCTCTCCCTCTCTCTCTCCGCCGTGCACGCACTATACGGTTTATTGGAGCACTGTCTGTTCTGTCTCACATGCGCGCTTTTGCTCGCTCGCTCAAGCGTTCCGGGAGATTTTAACTAACTTGCGGGCATCAGGGAGCCATTATCAATATGGAACGTCTGCTGATAGCGAGGGGATTATTGAAGATGCCGAAGACAAAAAGCTCCAAGGTTTGGCTGCATTTCACGTGTAAAATTACGCGTCAGAATGATTGCGCGTCTGAAGCCCATATAGAATCACGTCATCGTATTATATTAGCGTGCGCATCATCTGCTCCTCAGATTTCTCTGCCGAAAAAGGAAGCTTGTCGGCAGCGCGAGGAGTTTGGCAGTGAACGCAGCGTTTCGTTCCCTATTCAGAGAACATGGGTTACACCAGTAACCAGAGACGTTCTCTTTCATAAGTTTACTCAAAGCTGTGTAGCTAAGACGCAGTGGGAACGAAATACCAAACTCGCCAAGCTAAGCGCTGCCATAACTAGTACAATGATCAGATAACTTACATGACTGGTTCAAGCAGACAAAACATGGGAACCTGTAGCCATGTCGATATTAGATTATAGTAGTAATCTCTGTTAATCTCCAGTATTATTACATTGTTTGATACAATATTGTTTCATTTGATATTATTTAATGTGAATTTTTATTTTATATTGGTTTATTTATTATTACCATATGTTACTTGTATTTATATTGTTTAAAGATATAAGTTAATATTGTGTCCAGTTTGGCCCTGTAAATAAAGGGGTATTATTTTTTGACAAAGTGTGTGCGGTTTCGTTTTTTTTTAAGTACCGTTTCAAGAACCGTTTAAGCACCGGAACCGTTTAAAAAATACCGAGTAGGTACTGGTATCGGATAAAACCCAACCGATACCCAACCCTACTAATGACTAATGACTGAATGCATTCATTATAAGTTAACGGACTCATATATGTACAGGACATGTTTCAAGGCACACTCTGTATTATGTTTGACTTCATGTGCATTATGTGTGTGTATAGTTGTGCATTTATACCCTACCACATGTTTTGATTGTTTACTAGTTTCTCATATGGCATTTAACTTTCATGCATTGTGCTCTGAACTTTGTTCATACTCCAATTTTGAATGCACTGCTCACAGATAATAGCATAAAGTAGAAAAAAATAATTACAGTGAATAAACACAACTATTTGTCTTGTCAACAAGAGTTTCTAATTATAGCATGGAAACCTAATTAATGGGGACCTATTTTCCATTGTGGTTAGTTCTGGAAAAGCCTTTAACTAGATTGGGTAAACGTCCATGTCTGAGTATGCAGTGTACATGTGCTACTGTGTGTCTCTAGTTCTTCCCAATGGAGGCCAATGGTGATCAGTAAAGGTTAAAAATTACATATCACATCTCTGCACCCATTGGTCTCTCCCCTGCTCCGTGACTGGCTCCACGGGTCCCACGGGTCGACCTCTCATTGCTGCTCCACACCCGCTGCTCTTTTGAGGCTCTGCTGGGATCCAGGGCAATTACCCGTCTCATTTAATTGGCATTATCATTTTAGCGTGCTGACAGAGATGGATCACCACGCTTGACCAGACCACTAGAGTCTCCAAAAAGAGGGAAAGAGTGAGAAAGTGAGAGGAAAAATAGGGAGGATGTAGCTAAAGAATACAAAAAACTAAAGGTTAAAATCACAACAATTTATTTGAATGCAAAGTTTTACCTAAGTTTTCTCTGATTTACATAAAAATGAATGCTTTGTAGATGCATGCTAGCCATTAACATAATTTCAGTCCAAACAATTAATTACAGTGTCAAATTATTAATGGTGTTTGCTAAAGCCAGCATCGCTATTAGTGTTTCTCATACTTAGGGTGAGGTATTTGAACAAACCCCATACTCTGCATTAACAGATATTTTAAAACATCAGGCATCATACACTTGCTGACTTATTACAGAGGAAGTTTGTCATCCAGAGTCATTTATATACTACAAACACATGCAGAATCATGTGGCCAAAATAGAACATGTTTGATATCCTCTGACTGAATGAAATCAAAGTCTGAAGCTTAAAACTCGTAGTCTTTGCACATCGTACACTGCACGATTTTGATCTGTGAAATCTTTCAACTCCAACTGGCTAGGACTTTCGGCAACTAGTGTTGACTGGCTGCAAATTGGGGGCAAAAATCTGAGAACAAAAAATTATTTGGTGTATTCCAGCCTTTACTGATTTTGCTCTGACCTCGACATAGCAATTCTTGATACCAACCACAACACCTTAGCATAGTGGAAGTGATTTTTCTATTGGCATATTCAGACTTCTGTCACCTGAATCTGTCCTGTGACAATTTTTTTATTTGTCTCCCGTGAAAGCCTCACAATTATGTAATCCCTCTGTGATTTTAATTCAATGTGAATGACACTGAAGCAAACAATTGTGGTGGAGAAGAACAAGGAGAAGAGGTGGAGAACTAACCCATTGTGAGGCCTCACTGGGTCTTAACAAGTAAACAGGCGGCACTGCTGTAACTCCCTGCCGCTAAACCTGTCATCCGAATTAAGAGCCCCCATTAGATCTGCCTGTTTCAAAGCCTGTGCTAAATTAAAGGATGTGAAACACTGAGGATCCCCAGGGTCATGAAAGAGCATATAATCTGAACGACTTTGTGAATCATCAGTCTTGGGAATTGGTTTATTTTGAGTTGCTTTAGCACAGCTTGCACAAAACTACATATTTACATGTCATCTTTCTCGAACCTCCCTTATAGATAGCTTCACACACAAATATACTCTCACATATACACAAGCAACTTTAATGTTTTTAACGATACACTTAATTGGACCTGTTTTAGCAAACCCAATCAAATGTAAGTGAAATGAAATAGGAAATGAAAATGTAACTGTTTTATGAAGAGACAATTTCGTATTTTTAGAAAAAAAAACAGTAAACATGAAGGTCCACTCCTAAACCTAATTGCCATTAAGCATTCGAAAAAGTAATAATGAAAATGTAGTAAGTAATATAGTTACAAAATGATGGTCCTCTGGAAAACTTCACCACCCATGTGGAGTGGATACTGGCAAATTGTGGATCGCCCTTCACCGTCTGCCCAGTAGATGAAGACTACGCCAGCCCACCGCAGAAAAAGAGCCAGAGCCTGCCGCGATGCAAGAGCTGACCATCACCCCGGAGCCCGTGCCCAATAAAGGGGTGCATGTGCCAGCAACACCATGCATTTTAGTGTGCATGTTCATGGAGTGCAAGGGCATGGAAGGAAGCTTGGCCCACACTCCCGCTGCTGATTGTGAGCTAGATCTGGCCTCTGTGAATTATTATTATGAGGATTTGGAAAATAATATTCCCTTTAATCTCCTGTCGCCGCTGGAGATCCAAGTCTCCTGTGTCTCCGCTGGTCCCTGTGTCTCCGCAGAGCCCGTCACTCCACCTTGGCTTTTCAACCAGCCGGCTCCACCTTGGCTCCTCCCTCCCTCGGCTCCACCTGGGACTATCATCCTTGCGGCTTCACCGGGCTCCCTCGTCCCTCCGGCTCCGTCTTGGTCAGACGTCTCTCTGCCTGCGCCATGGACTTCTGGGCTTTCAGCTGTGCTTAGTATCTCCACCTATTCGGCTCCGTCGGGCTCCACCCTTCCCTCCAGCTCTATCTTGGTCCTCTGTCCCACTGGCTTCACCTCGGACACTCGTTGATTTGGCTCCGTCTTGGTGTCCAGAACTATCAATGTTGCATGGTCTTGTAGCCCCAGCCTGGGTGTCCACCTCCATCACCTCCGTCTCGATCAGTCGTCCCCCTGGGTCCACCCACCAAATCTCCACCATGGCTCCTCCCTCCCTCGCCTTCATCCTAGCTGTGCTCTGGGTCCCCACCTGGCTCCTCCTGTTTCCAGCCCTTCATCAGGCCCTTGTCCGCCTCAAGAGCCCCCACCCTCCCTCCTCATTTGGACTTTGTTGAGGTGTGAGGATGCGCCTTCACTCTCTATGTCTGTTTAGTTTCATTGTAAAAAAATGGTAACACTTTTTGGACCCTTTTGAACATTCTGTTGACTATAAGTAACTTTGCAACTGCATGTCAACTTATTCTAACCCTAACCCTACCTAGTCTACTAATACTCCGCCACTCCGACTCCTCACTCTCGACTGGTTCCTCTGATTAATCTGATTTCTGTCAGGACCACTATCGTCAAAGATGACAATTAGCTACAGTTTGGATTGGTTCTGTTATGGGGAAGAACTCCCTGCACATCCATGGAGAGTAGTATGGATAAGAGCAGGGAGAGCAGCGACAACCCCCCTTATGGTAAACAGAACATAACCAACATAAATATATTGCAGATATCATTAATGTTCAATAATTTAATGTACAACATAATTCGAGGATTGTTCTGATTCGAAGGGTATTCAGAAGACCAAGTCCTGACTTGATGAGAGGAGGAGTTGGGGATGGTGGAGGGTAATTTGCTCCTGAGCAACGTGATAAAGCTGATGATAATACTGATGGACCTTATATGTGGATGCTGTGATAGGCGTCATATTCCTATAGGTAGACGTGAATCAGTTGAGAGTCAGCTCATGCAATCTTGACTGACGTGACCCGCCAGAACTAACGCTACGCTTGATTGAGTGTCAACTCGTGAAATAATTTCAGCTGGAAACTGCAGTGATTTGTATGTATTGGTACATGTTTTGAGTTTTGCAAAAATGTTGGTAGAGGCACGTTTTTCCACTGATGGAACATGGATGCGCACAGTCCCATATTTTTTACAAGTAATTATTCGCAGCCGTGATCTTAAAAGGCCGCAATTTTTTCCCCCTGGAATTGAATGCCATTGAGCAAAGATAACAGCATGGTCAAAGACTTCCATGCAGGGCCATTGAGATGTATGGGATTTATGAATAGCTTTTTCCACGTATTATATACTTCCATGGCAAAAGAAAAAAAATGACTTGGTCCACCTTTCTTACACAGATGTCTCAGCGATGTACACGTGCATTTTGGGTGGCTACCACCAGTCAGGCTGAGACACAAGACCGATGATGACATTAGGGAATAAACCCAAACATGCTGAGCCACGATCACCTCTCCCGGTGTCTCCCGTGCTCTCAAGAGCAGCGCAATGTCCATCCTGTCAACCAGCCCACGCTATATGAAAAATGGAAAGCATAAGAGACACACTAATAAAAATAGCATTGAGAGTGGACAGGAAGCACTGCTTCATTACTCACCTCCCTTTCCTGGCCTGCTGTTGTACAAATGTGCTACATGCTGCACAAACATGCATCACCATCGGCTAAAAAACAAATAGGCTGTCGGGCCCGTATTTACCTCCGATTGTTCATGCACTCTCACATTCACTTGTGTGAGATGTAAATATGACCCAACCAGACTCAGTCGATCTTCTCGACTTGTGCTGGGAACGTGCAGGACAAATTTGTTCACTGGGAATAGACTTAATGTTGTAATTGCAAAGTTAAAGCTTCAGGACTTGATGTTCTACAGCAGGGGCCTGCCGGACAACATTTTCACCTCTTGCATTTAGCACTTTAATGTTACAAATACACAGGATTATTACAGTAAACGGTAGCTTAATACCTGCCAAATAAAATTACATTACATTTTTATATGAAGTTTACAACATTTGTTACTTGTTACAAGACTAAAACAATGTAAACAGACAGTTGACAACAACATCTTTTACATGTCAAAAAAATGTTGTCACACTTTTATTTTGATTGTCCACTGTAGACATTCGACTAACTATAAATAACTTAGCAACTACATGTCAACTAGCTCTTATTAGAGTATAAGTAGACTGTTACGCTGTAAAAAAAAAACATGTTGCTAAACATTAATTTAACAACATTAAATGTAATATAAAACCCTAATTCACATAACTGATTAGAACGCCAGGGAAAAACTATGATGAAACAGTTATTTCAACAAAAATACGTAAAGTGTCTCCCAGGGAATTGTGGGAATGTCAATTTACGGTTTTTGACTGTAAATTATACAATGACTTGTTTTGTTTTTTCACTTCCAAACACTGTCAATTTAACAGTATTACATTAAATGCATTAAACTAACATTATGGTAATTCACCATATATAGTACGGAAACTTTCTGTTAACCAATTAACAGTTTTTTCACCGTAGCATTTTTACGGTCTTTTACCGTTAAAATCACGATCATTTTTTTTTACAGTGTAGGTTAGTGTGTGTGTTGAACTGTTGAGTTAAGTGAGCAACAGGTGATGTGTGGGCTTCACATTATTTCACATATACTCCCATCAGGACAGTCCATTACCACAGGAAGTGACTTCCAGAGGGCGGGTGGAGTGATTGGCTCTAAAAGCTTCTGCCCTCTCTCTCTATTTCTATTACAGTCTCTTTCACTCGCCGAGCTCCATGACAGATTTGGTTCAGAGTTTCAGACAGGCAAGCTCACAACCAAAAACACTGCATGTGTGTGTGTGTGTGTGTGTGTGTGTGTGTGTGTGTGTGTGTGTGTGTGTACTTCCCATTAGTATACTTTGGGCAAGATTTGCACAGGAAATCAAAGCAGGAAACTCTCCTCTGTAATTACCAAACCAAGAGATAAGTCCCACATTAACTCCATATCTTTCTCAACATCTGTTTCTCTTTCTCTCACTTTATTCCTGTATATGCTTTATATAGTGATAAACTGCAGAAACCATATACAGCAAAACCACTTTAAAGCCCTATCTGTTAACGTCTGATAAAGAGACCAGGAGAGAATGCTGTGAAGTGTGATCGGATCATAGACTAAACAATGTAACAGACCAAAAACAGACCTTGTTTTTTTTTAAGCAAAATGTTATTATTATTGATTGTTGGGTAAAATATGACCTAGACATGTTCTTGACAGGCTTAGTGAGATTCCCCTATATGGAGAAGAGAAAGGAGGGGGTCAATATGGTCGACAAGTAAGGCATTTTCACAGGACACAAACTGTGAAATCAGAGTCGAACAGCAAGGGAGACAGACATGGTTGAAGCGCTACGCTCGTACAACACAAGAGTACCTCGACGCTCGTGATAGTGATGATATTCCAAAGGCATGGAAACAGCAATGACGTCGCGCTGTTGAGAGCACAAAGAGAAACTGGTTTAATTTATGTGGCACGTGGGCTGGGGTGGCAGTGATACATGGTTCGGTTCAGCGATTGAAAAGGAGAGGAAATAACTTGGAAACGGTCACTAAAGCAGATACGGGTGCAATACATCAACTATTTACAAACATAAATGGCTATTACACATCCATTCCATGTGATTCAGTGACCAAACACTGGAAGCGATTGTGAACGACTTTTAATTGGTGAATTAAATAAAGGCAAAAACTAAACAATCAAAAATGATTCAATTGTTGCAATTGGGTCACTCACAGAATTCCACTCCAAAAGATGCACCATTGAGGACAGTAGTGTCCATATTGATATTAATGAATTATTGTTAAGTCTTTATTTTGATGGTCCACTGTAGACTTTCTACTAACTATAAGCAACTACATGTCAACTAACTCAGTATTTAATTTAATGTCAGTATTAGTAGACTGTTAAAACTGCAGTCCGTAGCTTTTCCTCTTTGTCGCCATCTCTGTTTGAAGTCTGCAATTGCAGTCATTCGCGGAATTATTAATTTTACGTGAGTTGTGCATCGGCATGAAACAGCGCGGATGAACACAATGTTGTGAGGAGAGTGCGCGTCGCGGCACACATTCTACTTTTTGGAAGTACAGGATGACCAACATAAGAATTTTCACCGGAAAATGTCCTCTGAACAAGTAAGTAACATTCACTTTTGTTCAGATCAACTAAGGGGGGAAAATACATTGCACTGCAGTAAATCGCGCTGATTAAATCTAACGATCGCTTATCATGTCGAACCGTGCAAATTATACTTTGTTCTCAAATTGTTAATGTTAACCTACAACATCAGCATTGCGTGACTACATTTAATGTGTTCACGCACCTTTCAAAAGCCCTGCCGATGTTTATCCTTGTGTTCACATGAGACGGTTGCTGTCTTTCTCTAGCCGCTTTAAATCGGAAGTACGAAGTCTTTTGGATTTTATAACTGGTGAATCTCCAGTTGACACTGATGATTGTCGTTTGGATCTTTCTGGATCCGCCATAAGTTCAATTATGTAAAGTGCTGCGAGAAAAGGCTATACATCTCTACATCTCCCCACCGTCAACATCCTCACGCGCAGTATAGCCGGCTAGCCGAAACTCCTTCTTTATGTGTACAGATGTGACGTAATGACGCAAAGACATGCTCGAATTTCCCGCGGAAATCCACCAGTACCACTGGAAATAAAATCATTATTTCAAGCTTTGAATCGAGCTACGGCAAGCAGATAGTTTTGAACACTGGCTGAATATGTTTTTTTTTTAATAATTATTTTGGATTATTTTTAACTTGAAAAAAGTTACGGACTGCAGCTTTAAGTAAGTGTGAGTAGAATATGCTGGAAGGGTTTTAGAACGTCTGTTGGGGAGCATCAAAATAAAGTTCAATCTTCATCATTTCAAACTCACATATTTCCAGCGGATGTTTCTACGGCATGGGATATTGACTTTTCCTTCTCAGGACACGGGTCCAGGTGCCTAGTTCTGCCTGATTAGAAAGCGATTAAAGAGCAATTATAAGAAAGAAGAAGAGAAACGGATGCAGATCCCAGAAGTGCTTCAGATAATGCCTGTGGGATTCTAACCTGAAATAAAAAAAGACATCACCTCAGTCAAACTCGTTCATTCTCCAACTCTCTTTCCAGTCCATTTTCTCCAGGATCATAAACCTTAACTCTCAACATAAAATGATCCTCACCGACAACTCCATTTTACGAACAATAATCATCTTTTGATATTTCACTTAGCATGAGAAACTGATTCACTCTGATGCCACGGGAATAATAAAACACCACATTTTTCACTTTTTATGCAGTGTAACAATGAACAATTCATTTTCTTTTTCCTCTGATTATTCTACAATGTAAATTTATTTAATCCTTTTTAATATAAAATTGAACTATATTCTATTGAATGTATCTGTATTCATCATATGGTCTCATTTCTGTTTATGTACTTAATCTCACTTAACAGTCATTGTGTTTACCGGTGCATGTGAATAGGTAAGGTGTTTATGAAAAAGAGTAGAGGGCTTACTGTAAAATGAGTGTAGTAGTTTTGGGCAGGCGTTTGTGCATAAGAGGCTGCAGTGCTAAAAACCAGAAAAAATATACCATATATATCTGGATAGGCATTAAAGGCCGTGCTTTTCCTATCAGATCTTTAATATCCCTCAAATTTACGACGGGTTTTAATGCACTCTGCGACGGACTAAATGAATGTGTGTCGGGCTGAGGCTTTATGAAGCATCTTTTTCATTCGGACTAGTTCAATCCAATATACCAGCAAGACTTTTAAATGGTCACCGGTGGTATTTGTTTATAAAATCCCTGGTGTGCAGTCATTACTTAGAGCTACACACACACACACACATCACCAGAGAAACCATTTAAGAGAGAGAAAAATCACATTTCATTTATAAAACCAATAAACAACCCCCTGACTTCCCCACCGGCAGTTTCCATTTGATTCGACAAACAAACAAATAAATAAAGCGGGATAAAAATGAGCGAGCGAGTAAGCAGAAGTAAGAGGAGCAGATGAGGAGGTGTAGGACGAGGAGGCTGGGGAGAGAGGAGGGTGCTCGGGGAACGTCTTTGTTGTGATTCGTATCCCAGATGGATGGCTCTTACAGAGCCGCGTATTTATTTTTCCGGGGAGCTACGTGGGAAGATTTGTTATTCCCTGGCGTTCCCTAGTTTTTCACATTGCTCTACATCCCGGGCTCCATATTTCATCCTTACACCCCCAATTCCCAAACAGATTTATTTACAAGCTATATTCAACCAGCCCCCCTCCTCCCCTTGTTTGCATCTCCTTTTTCATCTCACTCTCAATCGTACGCTGGTCTATGTGAATGTACTGCATATGTTTGTACCTGTTTGACATGAGAACTTTATCTGAGTTGTGTAATTCTGTCGTATGTAGTTAGTGAACATACTGTGAACACACTGTGGAAGGGTTATTTATGTGGAAAACTCGTGTGTATTTTATTGCTGAAAACACAGCACATAAAGAATGCTTTTATGTTTTATGAATATATTGTGTATGTGTGTGGGAAAAGCACATGGGTATGACTAATGATTTTGCATTATACAGAGATATCAAACTATATTCACCACTATAAGCCACTGGTGTACCTTAACCTAACAATATACTAACATTGATCAGACATGATGGAGGATGAGGGCTTGAAAACATCACTCATTCATTCATTCATGGGTGTGTGTGTGTGTGTGTGTATACTGTGTGTGAATGTGTGTGTGTGTGTGTGAGAGAGAGAGAGAGAGAGAGAGAGAGAGAGAGAGAGAGAGAGAGAGAGAGAGAGAGAGAGAGAGAGAGAGAGAGAGAGAGAGAGAGAGAGAGAGAGAGAGAGAGAGAGAGAGAGAGAGTGCGTCTCTGTCTGAGTGTGTGTGTGTGTGTGTGTGTGTTTGCATATCCTCACACTATCCCCGCCCCCTTCCAAAAACAACTACAGGACATCTTCTATCAAGTTGGCACAGATGCACTACGCAGAGAATTAAAGTTTTAAAAACACATGAAATAAGAGTATGAGAGAGGAGATTTATCCTCTTGCATTTAAAAGGAGTGGTTTGTTGAAAAATAAACCATGAAGCTTGAACTTTTTAACTGAATCGTCTAACTTTTCCATTGTGGAAAAAGAGTGAAATATATCGATGAAATGGAACAGTCCATATTAATGTGTTTTGGTGAGGACTGGAGCAAACCATTTGAATTTGTGGGGTGAGAATGGAATGTATTATGACTCCAATATATCAAGAGGCTAAATGGGCTTGTCTGAGTAAGGGGTGAGAAAATCTCTCTCTCTCTCTCCCTCTCTCTCTCTCTCCCTCTCTCTCCCTCTCTCTGCCGTTATCTGAGAGGAAATATCTGTAATCTTGTAGTTCAAATGGTTTCCATCTAAATCAGCAAGCAGGTTAAAACAAATTAAATTAAATTAAATTTAAATTAAATTAAATTAAATTAAATTAAAAGAACAACATAAAAATGTAAAACACACTACTACATATGCCAACACTGGAACTAAGCAAAGCAAATAAAACATTTAAAAATGATTTTTTTTTTGTTATTATTATTTTTGATTAGTGTGATATTAATTTCCACACATTATAGTTTTCTCTGAATCTGATCATAGGTGAGATGACATCGCAGACTAAGAAATTTCAGTCATAACCTAATTTTGAGAAAACATGAAGTTCCTTGCATGGCAACATAAACAAACAAATGCACACAAGCAATGAAAACAACCCATACAAAAAATGACTGACTAACTGACTGAACGAACGAACGAAAGAATGAATGAATATATAACACTATCTATCTTTCATATTAGTTCACAATTAATCCTCGTCTCTGTCCACTCTTGTTTTCTAACATCAAACTTGCAAAACCCCGGCCAGAGCTGTTGAGGCCCCCGCCTCCTCTTCCTCCGGGCTCAGGGTCATTCATCACGGGGCAGGAGTGGAGCCCGGGGCCTGCGGGCTGCTGTCAGGTGCTCACATCGGCCCTTTGTGCCGGCCCGCAAACAAGTGTCGGATCAGCAAAAGTCTATTAAAGGCTGGTGGGCTTTTCACAAGCAATTGGCAGCGGGTCACTGACTTCACTGCTCCGACTCTCTGGACCCTCTTTGTGTCGCCGGCGTGCCGTGACAGATCCCGGCAAGATTAATGATTTTTAGCAAGCATTTCTTTTTCTTTTCTTTTTTTTATTTTTATTCTCACCTCTCCTACTCTTCTGCTCATCCGCCTTCGTCACCGCGCGCGCTCTCTGTCTCCAAACTCAGAATTATTCGCGCTCTTGGAGAGTGCGCGCGCTTTCCTCTCGTTTCCCATCGCTTTCTCTCGCAGCCTGTATCCTCTGTCAAAACTCTACCAGTATTCGGGGAATTTGGGACACAGTGTAATGTGGGACACATACCAAGTCTGTGTTGCATTACCATTATATAAAAAAAATCGCTTTTGGTTTTCGTTGAGAGCTATAGTAAATTGTTGAAAGTGTAGGCTACATATTACCCTAAATTCACGTTATAGTGAGATCAGTGCGCTTTAATGTGTGAAATCTGAGCATGCACCTCTTGCTTTTCTATTTACAATACTGCTCTATTTATAACATTTAAATAGCCTAAAATAGCGTCCTCGGTTACTCATTACGCAGCCAGTATTGTTTTTACGCCACACATGAAGGCTCGCTATATTCACATTTGACTGAATTTTGGATTCAGCGCAAAATCTTAAGTAGGCCTAAATAATTGATAAAAGCTGATTTTGCATGACATTTAACGTGTGCTCTATTTTTTTAATCATATTACTGCCACAACGCTACATGCATTTACTTTTTCTTTTTTTCTTTTTTTTCAAAACAGACGCTATTTTGTGCTGCTAAATATCACGAATAACACAAAGCTCTTGAAATGATGTAAAGAATATAAAAATTGTATGTTTTACCGCTTTTGAGACGTTTTGTGAAATAAACGCATGGCATAATGTAAAACCACAACGAGTGGAAAAAAGTGCATCTGATCGTACGAATAACCCATATAATAATAATGACCGCTTCATTTGCCACAAAGTCCAAATGCCACATATTCTGAAATATTTTTTTCCCCTGCCCTCAATTATTTATAGCCTGTTTTTAAATAGGCTACCCCTGTATTTTAGGTCTCTTTTACGTGTATTCATATAGTAAATTATGGATATTAATAATAAAGGCAGTATATTACGATGATTGATGATAATGAGGTGGTGATTATCATGTAGGTCAGACAGAATCCTTAAACCAAAGATAAACCATAATTCCATTTCTAATAGCTATATCCTTAACTTTTCCCTCATCAGTCATTATATTATCGCCTAATTCAAAGCCCTCTTTGATTGACGGCGTCGTGTTTTATAAAGGCGCGTTAAACTCAACTGTTATCTTTACTAACAACTGAGGAGACAATCTATTTATTTATATTAATAGACATGCATTTTTAATAAAACCGTGCAAAAGCATTAGTATTTACGTGGGGCAGTATTAGAACAAAGCGTCCAATACTGTAATACACACTGATGTCAGAAACACTAATGCATGCACATTTTCTAATAAAATAATTGCAATCACAAATAAGCCATTGCTTTGTGGGTCTGTAGTGAATTTGTCTCATTCGGTGGATATCTAATGTTACATGTCATTTCTCTAACAGAACCAATGAGTCACTTTGTTTTCACAGAACTTGAAATTTATTTATTCGTTTATTTATTTATTCGTTTATCTGTTCTTTGTTTGTATGTATCTGCGTTAGAATAAAGAAAGAAAGAGAAGTAGCAGGCGTGATTTCGCTGTGCCCAGGTGTGTATCCAGGCTGTCTCCACTAGGGGCGTCGCACTCTTGTAAATCTCTCGGCTGCTCGTTATAAAGTTAATCGGTTGGTAAAAGTGGTTCGCTTTCCGATTTCATCAGCATCACAGTTCGAGACATTTTATATCAGATCAAGCGCACTCGGACTCGCCTATCTTCTTGTTCTACTCCGATGGCCTGTAAGTCTAAATACCTCTGGATGTATCGTTACATCAAGTGCTAGTCATTTTCGTTGTTTTCTTTTTTTGTTTTTCATATTTGAAAGCATTGTTGCCTGCCTTTAAGAGATTTCAGATGACATTTTTAAACACATGTTTTAAACGCATTTATACGTTTTTATTGCTTCGAAACTTCACTTAAGCATGAATCTCTTAATTGTTCTTAAACGCCATTGGTAATTTATTATTACCTATGCCTACATTAGATTTATGTAATACCCTAATAATAATACTGTTTTTATTGGTTTGCGACATAAATACATTTTGTGCATTTTACTTTTAAAGCTGTTGATAACCAACAGTATACGAATTAGTAACATCCTACATACTATTAAGAATATAAATAGGCCTATGAGAAGGGTCTTTTTTACAGATGAAATTCATGACACGTTGACTGGAAATAAGAATAAGAATTGGATCTGTAATTGATATTATATCAGTAGTTCCAAATTGGTTCAAGTTCTTTTAGCCATGTCTGTTACATATTGATACCCATCTCTCCTAATAGATGATGTATTTTGTTTCCCACTTTACTCTTCTAGAAAGCAGAGCACAAGCCTTTCGCAACCGCCTGTGTGTGTCCCGTGAGGAAGATGACGAGGAAACTAGAGAATACTTTCTGTCTATCTGTCTGTCTCTCTCACACACACACACACACACACACACGCGCGCGCGCACGCGCATTGATCTGATGAAATCATTCAATATTAAACGTGCCTTTGCTTTTTTCAAAAGTCTTCTGCAATGTTTTAAACAAAAACAGAAAATACAGCAAAATCCACTTGTCTTCACACTTCCACAAGTTCAGATATAGTTACAAATATCGATATTTCTTACTTATCGGGATGTCCACAGCTGAAAGTCCTATATGTCCTTATGAACGGTAAAAAATAAAAAATAAAAAGCCCTCAAGAACAGCATTCTTCCCAAGCCCAATGTCTCAGGCCTGATGCTTTCACCGGCACACGCTCCACAACCTCTCGCTTTGACAACTGCTCTTAGAAACATCTCTGAGCTGATTTTATTTCTCTTATTCATTCCTAAAATTCGTAGGATGGGAATCTCATTAGGCCAAATAAGCGTGCATCAACACTTTTTCCGCTAACCATAAGCAAGAGGATCACTTAATAGATCATTAACCACCAATATGCTGCTGACAGGAGAGTTTTTCGGCATCTCCTCTCCATTAGAGAGAGAGAGAGAGAGAGAGGAACCAGTGGAGGCGAGTCTGAGGGAATCAGAGCGCGCGTGACTGTACGGGCCCGCGCGCGTGATGAGACGGGCCCGCGGTACCGGCGGACTCAACATGTTTCCTCCACTGAGTTATGATCTTTGGAGTGACGCGATATGATCTGACATTTAGGGCTCTTTATTATTTAATATCGATGAAAGAATTCACTGTTGGCTTTGTAGTTGACGTGGAGATGCGATGCAGTGACATTATTGTTTGTGATATGGGTGAGTAAAAATCGCAATGACCGAAAACATGAAACATTACTTTTGATGGTAGTGCGGAAAATTATACAATTTAAATAATTATTTATCAAATATATTAAAATAATTATATACAGGCTAGCCTATATGTGGCAAGCCTATATGTGGAGTGATACGGAAGTGAGTGTCGCTTAAATAATAAAGAAAAGAATACAATATCGGCTATAGCCTATTCTGTACAGTTTTTATTTGACTAAATAAACTGTCCGGTCTGGTTGGATTGCTAAGGTTTAGCAGGATAATTTCTGCGACTGTTTCTTAAAGTCAACTCTTTTAATTTCTGATCAAAGACAACATAGTTAGCAAAAATGCAATATGGCAAATCGTAAAATGTATCAAAATGCGTCAAAAGTCAACAACAACAACAAAATTAATAAGGGTTTTGGGTGGAGAAGGGAAGGAGGAATTGTTATTGAATAATCAACAACAAATATATAGGCCTAATAGATAGAAGATCAAGACAGACGCTGAAAAAAAAAAACGATAAAAGCAATAGGTCTTTTATTACGGTTTTTTATTACTGACATTATAGCTACTTATTGAAATATTGTAAGCACTTTTAATGAATAAATAATGTGTTTGTGTGCCTAACACTAATAATCAATAGGCTTAAACGACGCTAACCATGCGCCTGTCATGAAAGATGACCAAAACACTAAAGCACATTGCGTCTTTTACGCACGCACGTTTTAGGTCTTCCAAGTTCAGAGATTTATCAATTATTTCTTTATTCTCATTGACAGTTTCAATTTATTCACAGATAAAGTCACTCATCTTACAGTCGAATAGCCCTATATAATATAAGGCTGCAACTGCGCGCGAGCTGAGCGCGCGGCAGTGATCATGCGCGCCACATGAGGGCAGCGTTGGGTGAGTTTTCGTCAATCCAGCGTCACGCGCAGCGCAAGACCAGCCTTTCACCTTTGAAAATTCAAGTCACTAATAACAAAATCACACACCTGATGGGTCTCGCCGGCGTCCTCATTTACAGAAATCATCAGCATCATCATTCAAATCATCGACAGCAACGACTTTGACTTTCTCCGTGTTTGTAATATATATTTATATAGGCTAGTTTAATAAACATGCTAAGCAATAAAACCATTTAGAGGGACTGGAGGGGAGGGGAGGGACGGGGATTTATCTTCCTTGTAAATCACATGAAAACTTGTTGAGTTGAGATTACTCAAAACATGTTTGTTTAAGTTTTGCCACAATGCATACAAGCTTTAGGCTACTATTATTGCAATTTATTAAGATTGTGTTGAATATTGATTGATGAAACAACCTGCAGTTGTATGTTTCAGACTAATAGGCTATCTATTTAAAATAAAACAGTCATGCATCCTCTCAAGGTTTTGTCTTTACTTTAAAGGTTCACTTAAACTAATTTGAAGTGCGTGTTTTCATAAGAATATGACTTGCATGTTATATTAAATATAACACAGTACATGTTGTACTTTTTCTTTTACCATATCCAATCAGACCATACGCGAAATATCACTGTCCCTTTCTTCATCCCGTCAGCTGACAAACACACAAACAACGATCATTTTATGCTAATCCCGCCGATCTCACTGGTCGCCAGGCGCTCTGACGTCACGCGCGCGCACACTATAACAGCGCGGAGAGGTCTGGCGTCCTGCTACAGTCTGAATACTCAGGAGTGAGAGCGAGCTGAACTCTCTGCGGTGCAGAGCTGGAGAAACACAGCACACGTCGCTGGCTTAAGGACATATTTCTGGAGTATCCGGGATCGGGACGGGAGCCCTTCTCCGGTACTCATTTGTGTCTTTTATTTATGCTTTGACTTCAAGTGCGGCGACGGGACGCGAGAGAGAAACTTGACTTTTTTTCTTCTTTTTTTTTCCCCTTCCTCCAGTCCTGCGAGTAGAGACTCCAAAAGCCTGCAGCTGAAAGTCGAGGTCTGTTCGTCCATATGAGGCAAATGTCTTTTGCAGTGCATTAGTCCTGAAAGTTTTCTCTTTTTTTCTTTTGCTGTTTGAACATTTCCGAGTGACACTGTATGCGCTCGAGCGCGTCGCGTTCGGAAACCCATCCAGAAATATTGCATGCGCAAATAAGGCAAAAGTCGGATTTTGCGACGTTGGTAAACCCTTTGCTGAAGAACAGGGACACGATGAGCGCAGATCTCGCCATGGGGCCCGAGCTGCCCACCAGCCCGCTGGCGTTGGAATATGTCAATGACTTTGATTTAATGAAATTCGAGGTGAAGAAAGAGGCATTGGCGGGGCTCGACCGCTCCAATATACGGCAGTGCAACCGCCTCCAGCCGCAGGGCTCCGTGTCCTCCACTCCGATCAGCACCCCGTGCAGCTCCGTGCCGTCCTCCCCGAGCTTCAGCCCCACGGAGCAGAAGAACCATCTGGAGGAGCTGTACTGGATGCCCAGCGGCGCGTACCCGCAGCAGATCGACCCGCAGACGCTAAGCCTGACGCCCGAAGACGCGGTGGAGGCTTTGATCGGTGCCACGGCCCACGGGCACCCTCCGCCCCCTCATGTGCAGCAGCAGCTGCAAGCGGGAGGTTTTGAGGGATACAGGGGCGCGCATCACCACCACCACGGCCACGCGCAACAGCAGCAGCAGCAGCCGCAGCACCATCACCAATATGGCGCGATCCCGCATCACCCCGACGACCTGCCAGTTCACCCTGGCCACCACCAACATCAACACCACCACCACCACCACCACAGTCAGGACCCCGACAGCCCTTCTCCCAGCTCGCCCCAGCAGCTCCACCACCGCCACCACCACCATCACCACCCGCACGGACACCCGGGCCAGCAGGGTCACCACGGCCTGAACGTGGAGGACCGCTTCTCCGACGACCAGCTGGTGTCCATGTCCGTACGGGAGCTGAACCGACACCTGCGGGGCTTCACCAAGGACGAGGTGATCCGCCTGAAGCAGAAACGCCGGACCCTGAAGAACCGCGGCTACGCACAGTCGTGCCGCTACAAGCGCGTGCAGCAGAAGCACGTGCTGGAGAACGAGAAGACCCAGCTCATCAACCAGGTAGAGCAGCTCAAGCAAGAGATCAACCGGCTGGCCCGAGAGAGAGACGCCTACAAACTCAAGTGCGAGAAACTGAGCGGAGCGAACGGGTTCCGCGAGGCAGGATCCACGAGCGACAACCCGTCCTCTCCAGAGTTCTTCATGTGAGTGCAGTGCGCTTCTTATGCCTGAGACTGAGACATTACACAGATACAGTACTGCTCCTATTAGAAGAATAACCACGAGAAATAATAACCGCATATGTAATCATCGCCACCGACCTCGGCAACTAAGAACATGTTAGAATGTTTTCTGGGAAATGTAGATTAGTTGCTTGTAGTTACTTTTACCCATTTTCGTAGAGATCTGACAAGAAAAGAAAAGCGAAGAAGTGGCTTTTTTTCTTTTTTTTTTTTTTTTGTATTTAGGATAAAACCTTCAGATAAGACCTTCTGTCCACCTGGTTTTGTTCTCGGTTGTTCATGAAAAAAAAAGAAAAAAAAAAGAAAAGAATCTGTGCTAAGCGAAAAAGAGAAACTTTGGACTTTCCCCCCCAACTTGGCCAGAAAAGTTGAGAGCGCCACAATATGCAAAACCTCCCTTACTTCTCCTGTGTAACCCGACAGGGGGACTTTATGCAACATCTCATTGGTTTATTGCCTGCTTGGTTATATATAGATATATATATATATATATTAAAAAGAAAAGGAAAAAAAAAAAACGACAAAAACAAACACATAAATCTGCATTAAGATATTAATCCTGCATGCTGGACATGTATGGTAATAATTTCTATTTTATACATTTCTTTCTTTCTTTCTTTCTTTCTTTCTTTCTTTCTTTCTTTCTTTCTTTCTTTCTTTCTTTCTGGTCATTATGTATCATAAAGAGCATGTTTTTGATCTTTAGCTCTTTTTCGGGGGGATGTGAGACTGGCTCATTGTATGGGTTCATTTTGGACTTGTAAATATATGCAACAGCAAACCTACAAACCGACATCGAAGAGCTGATTGTTTTCCATCGTTTATGATTTGTTTCATGTTTTTGGGAATGGATTTCCAGTAATGGGCATTTAGCGGTTGCATTTAAAGTAAGCAAACGTTTTAAAAGAAGCGCACTTTTGTTTATGGGGGGGCTATGATTTTGGGATTGGCATTTTTTCCTTTCGTCTTTTTGATTGTTTCTTTGTTTTGTCTTATAAGAGCAGACATTACACAGGTGACGTTAAAGCACGCGCTTCGTCTGGACTGATGCTCATAGCGTCATGTCTGATTGTAGCGAGACACAAAAGTGCGCGCGCGTTTTTCCCCTTCATGCAGGCTGTTGCATAATCTATTGCTATTCTATAATATAAGTAATTCTTATAGGTCGTATCTTTTTGATGGATAGGATTTCAAAGAATGGGCACCCTTTCATCATCATTATTATTATATTTTTGTTGTTGTTGAGCTATATGAGCTGCCAGTTTTATAAACCAACATTTCAAAATGTAGTTATTATAATCCAGCTCGAGGGTGTCAGGCTTCCTAAATCAGGGGTTTGTGTATTATTGCCTAACATGAAAACTGCGCATGTATTTCAATGGAGAGTTTCAATGATCAATGTTAAATGTTTTCCTTTATTTTTTTTTCTGCCGGTCAGTAAAAAATAAGGGATTCAGGTTCTGCATAATCTCAAAATGAAAAATGATATGTCTCATGTTATTGTTCTTTTTATGTTTTTTTTTTTTTCTTTCTTCTGTTTGTTTTATTATTATGTCGAGATTCTGGTTCTGCTGGCCAGATGCATAGTTTTTATTTTAATGATTTAAATTAACAAACTTGTCAGATCATATTTGAATAAGCATGGTGCTTGCATCTAAGAAATGTTGTTAAAAAGTCATGCATTTAACAATCTTTTTGGTTTATTACTGATTCAACTGTGTTGAAATCAAATGTAAACTGCAGCAGCGGGTTGTTGTTCTGTTTGTTAATTTCATGCTATTATGAGGGGATCAATTTTCAAATCTGTTTATATAAATGAAAAAAAAGAAGAAGAATAAGTTCAATTCGGACTGTTCCATTCAGGCTGGTTTCTGTTTCGTTTTTGCTGTTTTTGGAAGAAATGGTTTCCTATTTTGCTTATTAAAGTCAGTGAAACGACATTGATTTGGTAGCAACTCATTTGTATGCGTCCATCCCTGTGTGTGTCCAAGTTGCGCAAGATTTCGCTTTACTGTACGCCGCACTGTTCTCATGCCTCACTTCAATCCAGTGCAATCGGTTAGTCATCGATCAAGCTTATTGAAAATACGACGGAGGAACGATCTTTTCGATGGCTTGTTTTTTGTTGTTCGTCTCTCGCTGAACTTTGAGCTCGAGCGAACCACATGCAGGAATTATGCGGGAAGGATTAAACCTTGTTTTGTTGAAATATATTTAGAAACCTTTGCTTGATAAGGTAAAATATCCGAGACACGCCTTCTTTCTCAAAGTTTGAAATGCTTTTCTGTAGAGCGCGTTATTTTGGTAAGCTATATCAAATATGAAGGGGCGTTTTTATATAATTTGCAAAAAGAAAGAAAGCTAAAAGCAGAATGCGTGCTAAGTCTCTCTCTCTCTCTCTCTCTCGGTGTGTGTGAAGGCCTTCGCTTGTGTTGCGACCTGCAGGATTTGCAGCGCCTCGCGTGCTGACTCGAGCAGAATCCAGCGCGCACGTGCGCTCGGTAAAATGAGATCTTTGACCTTGCGCTCAAAGCCCAGACTGTGGGAACAGGACAATTAACCCTTCCGCCACTCAAGACAACACACTTTTTCATATTTAGAACCAATTTAACGACTAGTGTTCATATTGTTTGGTAATATCCATACGATTCATAATTAAAAAAAAAAAGTGCAAGCGTTTTTAGCCCAGTGTGACACCACGAGGATGTATAGGCCTATTTCGCGATTATTGTGTTCATGTCACTGTAATTATGCAAGTACAGTGTAATACTAAAAACTATGCAGTCGTCACACTTGCAGTTTATTTTAAAACCAATTTCTGAAAAGGAACACACTAACTGCGGAAAAGCTATCGAACGTTTCCATCTTATTGCTTTTCACAAAACAGAGTCCAGTATTGCCTCTTGTCTTTTATGCCAGTGCAGTTTTGTTGTCTTTGCTTGTTGCACCACTGCTTTTTACAAAATATGATGATGTTGTAATTTTAGCCTGGAGGGCAGAATTTACACAAATCATTCTAATTTTAAACAGTTTTAACCCAGGTGTCAACATGCAAACAAGAAGTTGTGCAATTGACTCTAATAGTTCTTGAGATGCGACAACTAGCCTGATTGAACTATGTGCAAACGCATTGTTATTATTACAGTATGGACGTTGAAATTAGGGTTTAAAATAAATCCGTCCACCAAAAAACAACAAAAAAAACAACGCGTAGAGCAAGTGCATATCCGATTAGGCACTGCAGTGCGTTCAGAAGCGTACGAGCGGTCAGGGCGACTCTCTCACAGACTTCACAGTAAGTTAAGCGTGTTGTGAGAGCTTTGCCACTCTTCTCCAGAGCACGAGAGAAGGACGAGGCAGAGTGTTGTTAGGATTTCCTGACGGTTTTCAGTTTCTGGTGTCAGAACATTATCTGCCATGTGTCTGCACAATCTCAAGGGCAGGGCGAGAGAACCGAGGCCTGAGCCAAGAGCACAACTCCTGCAGCAACCTATGCGAAACAACACATTATTGCCGAATAATAACAATAATAATTCCATTTCTTTTAGGCCATATCACTTTTGTGTACATTTATGCAGTTAGCAGATGTTAGACGTTGTTTCCATCGGACACGTCTCTGTGCTGGAACGCGTGATGGTGTACGAAGTGAGCCCTGTTATGAGAATATCAATTGAAATGTGCTGCGATTCTATTTCACCGTTGTAAATATTGACAGAGATAATCGCGCACTAAAAGAAGGAACACGCGTAGACCGACCCTTTTACATTCTCTTTAGGATTAAATGTTCAATTATTATGCAATTTTAGTGTCAAAAGAAAAAAAAAATCAATTACACTCACTGTTGCTTTTGTTCAATAAGCTCGCAAATTGTTATCGATTCTTATCGTTAGCATCTTCTGTACATTGCAGAGTGGGATGCTGTTTCTTGATTTTTTTTTTGTTATTATGTATTCCTCTGTCTCTGTGCAAAGGTACTGTACGCAAAGACAGGCGGTTGAGAGAGGGCAAAGAAGGGATGAGTAAAAGGGGATGAGATTGAGAGAACGGGAAGCGCATTGATGTATTGACCCCGGCGCTCTTGAAAGCCCTGAGAGCTGAGCGCTATCCGCAGGACTTTCGAGTATACTTGTGTAGAACAGGTGTGTACATGAAACTGCACGTGCATGCACACAGATATTCTAACGTTTTCAGCTATTTAGCAGTGATTATTTAAGGCAACCGCTGATGTGTCAATGTTATTACAATGTTATAACAGTTTAATGACAATGTAATGTGTAATAAAACGTTTAGATTTGTTGCAAAACAAATTTACACGGAAATGTCTTATTCGGATTGTCTTCTTTTGGCCAGTTTGGGATAATCACGTGCGTGTGTATGTGCATTAGTCAATGAATGGCTGTTCTGGTTTCAGTTCACTGGTTCATCATGTGTGTTTGCTCTTCCTAAAACTATTGCCTCACTTCTGATCTCCCAACTTAACCTCTGGAAATTATTTAAAGGCAGCAAATATTTAATAGGCTTAATGCAATGTCAGTTCACTGAGCGGAAAAAAAAACCGGACACAGTAAATCTATACCTATAATTTGGCTTGAAAATTGAAATATATGAATACAGTAATAACACAAAAGGTTAGGCCGCATGTCTCCCTGATAGCATCAGTATTTGCAGATTTGGCCTCTTCATTAGAGCCGCAGTGGTAGAGAACAAGACCATGACCATATCATAAAACACAAGTCATATTTATGAGTTTGTGTAATTAGTGTCGACCCATTTATAACAATTATTTTTATCGAATCATAAAATAATTTTAAAAAACGAATTCCCGATTAAGAGCTTTAATTGAGCTGGATGGATGTAGAATTGTTTGTGGTATCTTACACTTGTTAAATTCAATGTATATTCTCATTGGCCAGCTACACTAACTGTAATTTCTACACACAGCGCTGGTCTAATATCATTTCCCTCAGTGGTGTCCGGCACACTGCCCCTCGTTACACAGTTTGTAGACTTTCCTGGACATTTATAAAGAGGCATTTAAAAATATAAACCACTAACTATTGACATATTCCTGTTTGGTTTACATCTGGACAGCTGAAAATACTATTAAAAAACCCCCGATCTGTCGCAACATGAACATTGGTCTTTCATATTCAGTTTAATACAGGCAAGCGTCAAAGTTTATGAAGTGACGTTTGCATAATTCAAAGTTCCCGTATGTAAAGCCATGACTCTGGCATATTTCCAGGGGAGTCACTTTTACAGGAAGGCCAGACATTCATCACAGGAAAACACATTTTCCTCACTCAACAATTCCAGGAGAAAGTTTCTCTCTGGCATATAAGCATGAGCGATGCCAGGCGACTGGACTTTATGAAGCCCCCAAATGTCTTCAGTAAAACTATCAATGTTTTCATTTAATACGTTTCCGTGAATGTCCATTTTTGAAACCAATTAAGACCATTTGGTCCGTTAAATCTGGTCATTAGATGTCACTGGTCACAGACTATTGCGTGAAGTTCATATTGCAGTTATTGTGTCTGTCGTTTAAAGTACAGCACAGTGATGTGTTCTGCAGACAACTGAAGAAATCAGAGGAAACTGTGTGTTGACTTTGGTCAGAATTTATTTTCCAGAAGTAATAAGTACCAATTATTTCTGAGATAAACTGTAACTCAAAATAGAGTGAATATAAAGTCGTGCTAGATGAGTGTATGGCCAAACTTTAAGACAGGAGCCTGGCCTCCTCTTATTATGACACAATGATATGAATCGTTTAAACTGACAAATCAAACTGATTCTTTGCAAACACATACAGATTAGTGAGGCCTTTTTAGTTTTAGCCCCCAATGTGATTTAATAAAAACAAGTGATTTTATTAAAGGGATAGTTCACTTTGAAATCAAGTTTTGGTATGTTTTAGCTTACCTCAAGGGCATCCAAGATGTAGGTGTCTTTGTTTCCGCAGTAGTTTCAATTTTGATATTTTTAGGTCAAACCGTTCTTGTCTGTCAGTCATATAATGCAGGTCTATGGTCACCACCTCAAAGAGCATGCACAGAGAAGTCCAAATTAAACATGATTTAATGACTCGTAAATGTAAGTACACATTGATGGCCTAAGACACGAAACGAGCGGTTTGTGTGAGAAAACGAACAGTATTTATATCGTTTTTACCTCTTGTAACGCACAGACCGAAGCGCCCGCGCCCGCGCCCTCAGATCACTTGGACGTGGCTGTGGTTACAAGAGGTAAAAACGATATAAATACTGTTCGTTTTCTCACACAAACCGCTCGTTTCGTGTCTTAGGCCATCAATGTGTACTTACATTTACGAGTCATTAAATCATGTTTAATTTGGACTTCTCTGGTCATGCTCTTTGAGGTGGTGACCATAGACCTGCATTATATGACTGACAGACAAGAACGGTTTGACCTAAAAATATCAAAATTGAAACTACTGAGGAAACAAAGACACCTACATCTTGGATGCCCTTAGGTAAGCTAAAACATACGACAAATTAATTTCAAAGTGAACTATCCCTTTAAGTTTCAACTTTTGAGTAATTGTTTGAATTTCAAATTGATTGATTTATTGACTGATCCATGCATCCATTAATTCATTATGCAATTCATCTCACTCTGATGCAGATTCTGTGCACTCTCTCTCTCTCTCTCTCTCTCTCTCTCTCTCTCTCTCTCTCTCTCTCTCTCTCTCTCTCTCTCTCTTCGCAATAGTTTGCTGCATGTGTTCGTGTTTTAGGTTCAGTTACAAGCAACCATGGCCACCGTCATCAACATCTGCAAGTGCTTTGGAAGTGCAAAGCTTCAAGACCAATTAAAGAAATAGAAAACAACACATAAACACACTGATCTACAGGAGCGAGCTTCACCCGCCATATGAAGTTTTCCGTTTGTTCTTAAACCTCTACATTTAAATGATGTATATTAAGCAGCTCTACGTTCTGATTGGATGAGCCGAAGAAGGTAATATAGAGTAACTTTAGACATAATACATCAGAGACGTTGTCTGTTATTGCGAAGCCGAAGCAGAAAGCGTCCGTCTCTGAACAGCGCACAGTAGTGGTGTTGGTGTGTCCAACAAACGGGTGGAGTGAGCGATTAACGACTCATGAACAGTTACACCTACATTTATAACATGTAGAAAGATCGCTGACTGCCAATAGGTGAACTGGCACCTTGACCCGGTGTTCCCCTTTCCCTTTTTTCTTTGTTTCTTTGTTATTATTATTTTGTTTCCGTTCGGTTTGTCTTGTGCTGTGACGGCACTTTGTGTCACTGTTTCTCATCCGTCAGTGAATGAACACATTTGGAGCTCTTGGCGTTATCTTACCCAAGCATTTGGCATGCAGTTTGGCTAATCTGAGCTGAAACTTACCGACACTTACAGCAGAGCAAGTCTGAGCACTCCCACGATCATGGATCCATGTGTAAACAATAATCTGAGTCATGAACCGAGCTCGATACAGTGGACGGATGCCTCGTGTGCCAGTGCAGGCGCGATTGACCTGAATTGCGCATGAAGTTTGGGCAGATTGTGATTACACAGGGGAAAAGATTAAAGAGATTATGCTATTTTGAAGGATTATAAAAGTGGATTTTTTTTTTTTTTTACTTATCAGCCGGACGGCCCACAGCACTGGTCTCAAACGGATGAGGAGACAGATAACAGGTGTCAGAAGCACAGCAACACACACACACACACACCCCTCATGAATGCGCACTTGTAGCTTATCTCAAATCTTCAAAACTATTTCTAAAGAATTTACCCGCAGATAATATATTAATGATATTAAAGGCCACTTAAGTTTCTTAAAGAGAGCACACTTTCATTGTTTCTTTACACACTCAAGTGCACTTTGTAATAATGTTAAAAAGTTTTACTTTAAAGCACATTTGAAATCATTGTTTGAATCCTTTGTCATGCTTTATAGAAGTGCACTTATTTTGATGCGTTTACTAACATACTAAAGCACATGCAAAGTACTTGATTATAATATTACACTTAAAGTAATACATTTTAATTGTACTGAATTGCAACTTTTTTATTACAAATATACTTGATAAAACATTGATTGCACTTTATTTTACAGTCATGTTCCCCATGTACATACTGTGTACTTATAGTTATTATAATAACTGGGTAATAACTAGGTACTAACCCTGAACCTACTGTACTCCTAAACCTGAGCTAAACACTGTAAGTGATTAAGTGAACATGACATACAAGTTTCAATAGAAATGTCATTAAAGTAGTAGTTTACCGTACTTGTCAGTACATTTTAACCATATTTCAAGGACAATGGAAATAATTATATTTCCAAGCAGAGTCGAACTTTATGCAAATGAGCCGTGACTAGTGATCCGTCTTCTGATGCAGATTGACAGTGTCAAGAGGAAACACCGAAAGTAGTTCTTGTCCTAAGCAGCCGTGACTGCGACATGCGAGCTGAATAAAGACTAAAGGTGTCGTCACATTAGCAACATTTTGCTGGCAAAAAGGTCCATTGTCTATTGTCAATAATGTAGCAATGTGTTAATCAGCTTACAGAGAAGTGACTTCCAAATCGAGAAGCTTTCGGTCACGTGTTGGTCAACCCGTTGCGAAACCGGTGTGGGGAAATCTTTCGTCCTCATGCGAAATTCCAGATTAAATATCAGATATGTGTTGATAAGCTGAGCTTCATTTGATTTTCTCACTCAACATTTTAGCTGGTTAAAATATAAATATCCAAGAAAAAAACTGTTTGAATATTAATTTTTAACTTTTAAAATTTCTGTTCATCAAAAAATCCTGAATTAAAGTATCGGTTTCCACAAACATATGAAGTGTTTTCAACATTGATGCTAATAATCAGAAATGTTTCTTGAGCATCAAATTATCATATTAGAGTGATTTCTGAAGGATCATGTGACACTGAAGACTGGAGAAATGGTTTTAAAATATATATGAAAATAGAACAGTTCTTTTGAAATTATAATAACATTTTACAATATCATCGTTTTTACAGTATTTTGATCAAATAAATATTCAAAATATGGTATGGTAATTTTTAATGGTAGTGTATGTTTTTTTTAATATAGTGGATAATGGCTTTGCAATGATCACAAAGTATTAAAATAATTTATTATGTGCTTATTTCTTACTGATAAACTAGCGAACCCAGCTGTGGTAAGATGTATTATCTGAAAAACAGTCTTATGATCTAACACAATTGTGATTTCAAGTAAATGTATCTTATTTTAAAGGGATAGTTCACAGAAAAATGATAATTTACTCACCCTCAAGTTGTTCCAATTATGAATTTCTTCCTTCTGCTGAACACAAAAGAAGATATTTTTGAAGATTGATGGAAACCAAACAGTTGATGTACTCCATTGACTTACAAAGTATGAAAAAAAAGAAAAATTATTCTATCAACCGGATACCAACGTTTTTCAAAATATCTCCTTTTGTGTTCAGCAGAAGAAAGAAACTCATACAGGTTTGGAACAACTTTAAAGGGTGAGTAAATGATGACAGGATTTTCATTTTTGGGTGAACTGTCCCTTTAAGGGTGTTTAGATACATTTACTGGAAATCAAGACAAAAACACTGACTTTGTTGCAGGCTGAAAACCTTGAACTGCATCTGAATGTGTTGTGTTAGGAGGTCTGATAAAGAGGAACGATGTAGTCCTACTCTCTCACCCAGTGTCTCTCCGGGGAGGAGGACAGGGAAGGAACAGACTCAAGAAAAAGTGTGTCTGCCAGAGGCAGAGCTCTAATCAAACAGCGCAAAAACCATGGGGTAAAAATATCCGCCTATTTATACGCAGTCAGGAAGGTCTCCCCTCTCGAATTTGGAAAGACGCAACACTGCTACACTATGAGCCCCGATCAGCCGAACCCTCAGGACAGTTGTGCTCAAGTGAACCTTTCAGTTACGCCATCATGTCAGAATCCTTAATAATAGGATACCATGCTCTCCTCTGTTCCTGTTGAGACTGTCTTCCTCATTCTTCGTGGGCCAGAAACGTTTCTTTTGTACGTGTAAAAACAGCTGCAATGCTTCAAACTCTTATGAACCCTGTGAACTTTGGTAACACTTTCCAATAAGGTTAGTTAACATTAGTTAATGCATTAACTAACATGAACTAAAAATGTATTTGTTACAGTATTCAGTTTTAAGGAGAAAATACTCACCAGTGCTCTCGACTCATGAATTTGCTTATGGCTTGTCTTAAAGCATTTTAAAAACACCACATAGATAAACACACAACATTAAAAACTTAAGTTTCACCACAGAGGGGCTTTAAAGTCTTAAAGAGGTGCTATTTAGCTTTTTAACATGATTTGTAACTTTCTTTAGTGTGTAATGTTGCTGTTTGAGCATGAAAGTTACACAAGTTATTCCAACCCGATCTCACGACCAATTCGTACGAATTTGTACGAGTGGCTAATTCGTACAAATTACAATGGACAATTCATACGACCTGACTCGTACGAGTGGCTAATTCGTACAAATTACAATGGACAATTCATACGACCTGACTCGTACGAATTTGTACGAATTTGTAGGATTTCTGCTAAATTGTACATATTTTACGAATTCCAAATTCGTATGAATTCATACGAATGACCTACCCCAGACCCCGCCCCTAAACCTACCCATCACGTGGGTTTAGACAAATCGTACGAATCCGTACGAGTGAGTTCGTATGAATTCACACGAATTAGCCACCTTTTAATCATTCGTACAAATTCGTACGAATTGGTCGTGAGATAGCGTTGGTTATTCTCTATATCAGTGACACTGTGTCTGAAACGCCTTCATTGTAGTCTTGAGTGTTCTTCCGAGACCTGGTTGAGTGAGTTAGTAGTGTGTTAAACTGGCGGGGATGGTAAGGGGAGGGATATTTCCCAAACACACTCGAAGCGCTTGACCAATCACAACACCCTGCTCCAGCCGACCAATCAGAGCACAGTGTGCTTTTCAGAAGGAGGGGCTTCACAGAGACAGGAACTAAACAGAGCGTTACTGACAGACTGGGAAGAGAGGAGCCGCAACAATGGAGAATATGGGGAACATAATGTGTTTTTGAACATTCAAGCATGAAAACCTGTTCTAGAGCCCAAAAACAACATCAAGACTTTGGCCATAATCGGTCCCATTTAAATGCTTAGGTAATTCAGATGTAAGTAGTAGATTAAAAGAAGTGCATTTATTTCTATTTGTGAAATGCTAAAAGATCAATTGATGTCACAAGCGTGTCCATAAATTGTGTTAAATGTGTCGTTGTAGTTGGTCTTCAGGGTCCGCAATGTACACTGTAAAAAAAAAAAAATCTAATTTTACAGAAAATAACTGTGATTTTTTGACATTCATTTTCTTTAATTTTAAATTGTACTCAAAACTCCATTGTTGCGATTCATACACTGATTCTTGATGTCCGTGTGAGTTTATATGATCCTGTCAAAACATTTTCTGTAGAATGACTTCATAAAATCTTTCATAGTATCACAGCACAGAATTGGCATGCAAAATTAACAACTAACATTTCACGACTTAATCAAATATTAGACTTCAGGTGGTATCAATAAATGAAGCCACTACATGATGACTATAGTCACTAAAAAGTGACCAACATCTGATCTGAGTTTCTCTTGGATTCCTACCATAGCAAATATACACCAAAGACACAGTTAAAGCAGTCAGAGAAAAACTAATGTTAAAACTAAAGGGTCAAGAGCCCAACTAAAGCAAACACTGATAACCATAATGGTGACGTCAAACTTAATTATTTTCAATAAAACTTTAATTTCTAAACCTGGATTGTAATAAGTGAAGATGCTGAGATCCTGAGAGATCTGGTAGTGTTTAATGTTCTGTTGGGATGTAAAGTGTTTCTGTATGGTGTGTTTTGTGGGTTACCATTGTGTTGAAGAGAAGAGCCTGTGCTTCAGTCCAGGATGAGCAGAGAAACACTGACGTTATACTGTGTGGTGCTTTATTTAACAGACAGTAACTGTCACAGTAAATCATGCATTTAGTTCACTGTAAGAGACTCATTTTTTACAGTGAATGTGTTTGTTAGTAAACAAAATCAGGAAATATGTGAAATAACTGTGTTACTATTACTTTTTTTTATGACAATTTCTGCTAAAGTCTTTTGCTCTTTATTTACATTAGGATTTTTTACATTCATGTTATGGTTTTTGTATGGCAGAAACCATAGCACAGTAATTTTTTTTTTTTTTTTGTAACAATTCAGGAAAAAGCTGTAAAACAACAGTGTTTTTCTGTAAAACATTTAAGGAACGTTTCTGTAAAAGTGTTTTTCCACTTTATTTAAATTAGGATATTTGACTTTATTTTTACGGTTTTTGTTTGGCAGCCGTAGCTGACAAAAAGCTTTTTAAGAGTTTTTTTTGTTTTTTGTTTTTTGTGTTTTTTTACAGTGTACTCAAACTGCATTCTCTGAGCAAGCTATAAGGTTCATGAACATAAACACATGCTGTTTCTCTATACAAACGCACAGAGCTCTGAGTGTGTGTCTGTGCTGCCTTTTCCGGTTCTGGACGAAAGTCACAGAGGACGAACAAGGGAAATATTTGTGGCAGAACTGTGGTCAGAGTGAAAGAGTGTGGAAAAAAAGAGTAAAAAAAAGAGGAGAGGAGTTTTGGAGGGGAGAGAGAGAGAGAGAGAGAGAGAGAGAGAGAGAGAGAGAGAGAGAGAGAGAGAGAGAGAGAGAGAGAGAGAGAGAGAGAGAGAGAGAGAGAGAGAGAGAGAGTGTCCCTGTTGGATAATGAAGGTGTGTTTGAATGCGTATCCTTCTCCTTTTCCGAACTGCAGTCTCTTGAGTTTAGATTTACAGTATGTTACCAGGATTCATCTCTGTTAATGTTCATATGTGTAATAAGTTGTTTGTCATAAAAGAACGCATTTCACCAAGCATGATTGACAGCACAGAGACTGTGAGCAAAATGTGTTATTGAATTAACGATGAAGTGCAATTTTTGCACCTCTAGTGACACCAAAAAGATAAGCAAGTTTCAAGCAAGTTTCCAGAGTCACAGTGTTTACATTTTATTTTATTTTTTTTAGGGAAATCAACCAACTAATGACATACATAATAGCGGCATCTGTATATTAAGAATAACATTCGTAAAAATACACACATCACCTCTAAAATCAGTAAGAGTGCATTTCTACCCAAAAGGGCATTAAAAAAAAAAAAGACAGCAAGAGTAGGGGAAACTTTCTAAACAATAGACATGCACCCACACACTCAAGTACTGTGTCCACACACTCACCGTGGAGCTGTTGCAGATGAGATGGCGTGTGTAATGACACACTGGTGGGAATCTGCCGTTGCATGTTAATTCTTCCTTCACGCTTGCCTTGACGAAGACAGAGCCTCTAATTGAAGCTAAACAAACTGCTGACCCAGAGCACAGCTCAAGGTCCTACACACACACACACACACACACACACACACACACACACACACACCAGCACCCACGAACACATGCATATATACACATGCACCATCATGCACATCCATTCCTGCACATTCCTAAAGCAACACTTAAATGTGCATGCACAAAAGCAGACGCAGGCCTGCAGGACCACTGGCTGAGGGACACAGTTTTAGCTGTATCTTTGATTTCACTATGAACAAATGCACACACACACATGCTCCAACACACATTCTGGCATATGCATGCCGGCATGTCACCATGCAAACACAATGATGAATAAATGTGCATGCAAAAATCTGATTTCTGACCTGCATGCCCTCTGCATAGTTGGGATATTTGATTTTTACACTTATGCATGCAGTCGCTTGCACATACACAAATGCACAAGACTGAGCACGCATATTTTAACATATGCATGCTTCTCCGTTAGTGCCACTTAAATGCATATGCGTGCATGCACAACTGCAGATGGACCTCTGCATGGGTGACTCAGTTAGAGTAGAGAGAGGGTCATAGTTTATGGGCCCTAACATACACTCGGTGCAATGCAACATCAGGCGTGACGCAAGTGTTTTTTGCTAGTTTCAGCAGGACACAGTTATCATTGTTGATAACACATATGCACCAGTCATATTCTAACATGTGCATACTTCTTTAGTATGTCACTTACACACATGACACAGCTGTACGAGAGCATCATAGATAGATAGTATGTTTAATTTCACGAGTGACGCATGCAACCACTTGAACATACATGCACTAGCCTGAAAAAAGCATGGCTGCATATGCATGCTTCTTTAAACTATACAATACAGTGAGAGATAAATGTGCATGAACAAATGCAAACACAGGCCTGCCGAACCGCTGACTGGGTGACACAATTGGAGAGGGAGTGTAGTTGGTATCTTTGATTTCGCCACAAAAAAAGCACATACATAAATACGTGCATTTTCCAACATATGCATACTCCTGTGTAAGCATGTCCCCATGCAAATACATTGACTCAAAAGTGTGCATGCCAAATGCATTCTCAGACCTGCAGAACCACTGACTGGGTGACACAGTTGTAGAGAGAATGATGTATTTCTGATGTCAAATGTATGCACACATATGCACACACGTGTGCATGCATACAGGCTGCAGATGCATATTCCTGTCTGTTTTCATGCACAAATGCAGACCCAGACCTCCTGAACCTCTAGAGAGAGTTGGTTCCTTTGATATCTGAGAGAATTATTAGTGCTGTTGCGTTGAATCATCCCCTTCTAGAGCGTCTACAGGAAACACAAGTACACCTTTGTGTCATCTGCACTGTGGATCCCTGTTGCGGCCCACAAATCATTTCACCGTGCTACACTTTAGGAAGGGCAAGTGCATGCATGCTAGTGCTGATCGCATGCCAGAGGCGGGAGAGAGGGAGCGAGGGAGCGAGTGCACACACGGTTAGCCCTCCTTCTCTCTCCCTCTCTCTCCTTGGAGAGTTGAAGCTCTATGAAGGTGATCTGAGGTAGCGTAGTCTTTGTGGCTTTACTGCTCCCCTACCCTCTCCAGCCGGGCCTCCAGGGCGCTGAACCCAACCCAGTGCCGGCTCCAAATCCAGGCCCAGGCTTCTCCCACAGGCCTCGGGCCTCAGGCGGCTTCTGCTGTAACTGAAGACACGGATGCAGGAAGAACAAGAAATCATTGCAGTAAATGTGTCTAGGACATGATTTTAATACATTGGACACATTGTACAGTACAAGTTTTGATGGGTTAAGTGGACAAGAATGAACACGACAAAAGCAGTCAGAGAGGGAATTATTCGGGGTGACTCATTCTTACACCAGCCGTCTAGTCTTTTACTTTCAAAAATACTTTATTTGAAGGAAAACTTCATACAAAAGTGAAACTTTTCCCAAACCCGCACGGCTTTCTTTCTCGCCGATGTTCTACATTGTTGATGTTAAACGTGGTGCGGTGTCTTGATTTTGCACCATTTTTTTTTTGTTAAATGAGATTGCGAGTTTCAGTGGAGTCTTTTCAAAATATAGCACCTAACCTAAGTATGTTTTTTTAATATATCATGATTATTATTGTCATATTTTAGCTCAACGACACCGTTATGAAACAGTACTCTTCCTTCTTTCATGCTCTGCGAACGAAAGAAAGTCATATGGGTGTGGAGCAACACAAGAGTGAGTAAACGATGACAGAACTTTAACTTCTTTTGCCCCCAACGATCCCATAGGTTGAACTTCTGAAACGTCTGTTTCGGATACACTTATACAGTCATTCAACTAAGGTGTTAGGGATCTTCAATTCCCCTCTTTTAAGAAAATAAAGACATCTGTCTGCAACATCTGTCGGCGTTCAACAACACTCATTATTTGGCTATTAAGACAGTAAAAGCTTGATCTTAATGGCCCAGTAATGACAACATGT